>NW_028301615.1:8636363-8787878 GCF_987345545.1 Pholcus phalangioides | reverse complement strand
AGTTGAAAAACGTCCTGCGTTCGCGTAGCAACTCTCGCCAACGTACTTCACGTGCGCGCAGTCCACATCCACGATCGGAAAACTGCTGGTATCACAACAAATTCGACAACAACGCCAAAAAGTGCGTGTCGCCGTGCAAGTTTCAAAAAAACGGGGCGGGCGAGGAGTAATCGCGACATGCTCCTTGCCACAGGCATCTCGTCGCCTTTTTACCATGGACAGAAATTCCAAAATTCGATTCCTGGTTGACACTGGATCCGATGTTTCTATCCTTCCAGCATCACCATCACAACGACGCTGCGACGCCACTATGAAGCTCTCTGCTGCTAATGCTTCAACCATTAGTGTTTATGGTCAAAACAGGATGACATTAGATTTCAATCTCCGTCGTAATTTCACTTGGACTTTCCTACTGGCTAATGTTTCCACACTCATCATTGGGGCAGACTTTCTGTTCAACTTTGATCTTGTTCCGGATCTCCGACGACGATGTTTACTGGATAGGACAACAAAACTCAATGCTGACTGTGATCTTCACATTGCAGAAGTTCACTCAATCAAACTCATCGAAGGTGACACCATCTACCACAGCCTTCTCAGGAAGTTTCCCGACATCATCAAACCACCACAACCAGGACAACCTGTGAAACACTCTGTCGTGCATCATATCGAGACTGTTGGTCCACCTGTGCATGCCAAACCAAGACGTCTAGCTCCTGATCGATTGAAAATCGTGAAGCAAGAATTTCAGCAGATGCTTGACCTCGGCCATTTACGACCATCTAACAGCTGCTATGCATCACCTCTGCACTTGGTCCCGAAAAAGGACAGTGATGAATGGCGTCCAGTTGTTGATTACCGAGCTTTAAATGCACAGACTGTGAAGGACCAGTACAGTGTTCCAAATGTTCTGGACTTTACATCTGAATTGCATGGTAGTAAAATCTTTTCTCACATAGATCTCATCAGGGCCTATCATCAGATTCCTATACTTCCTGGAGATGTCCATAAAAGTGCTATTATCACACCATTTGGGTTGTTCGAGAGCACTCGAATGCAATTTGGCCTTTGCAACGCTGCAGCCACATTCCAAAGGTTTATTGACGAGGTCACTCGTGGACTTCCATTTGTATATGCCTTTGTTGATGATATACTGGTAGCCTCGAAATCACCAGAAGAGCACATCGAACATCTAAGGTTGTTATTCGAACGTCTGCAAATATATGGCCTCAGCATCAAGCCTTCTAAATGTGTATTTGGTGTTTCATCAATTGAATTTTTGGGTTACAAAGTTTCTGGATCTGGCATCGAGCCTTTAACAGATTGTGTTGATTGCATCCTGAACTTTCCTAAGCCAAACACCATCACTCAATTACGACGTTTTCTTGGTCTCTTCAACTTTTATCGTCGTTTTGTGCCCAGAGCGGCACACATCTTAACACCTTTACACAAGTTTTTGGAGGGGATAAAAAACAAGAAGAAATCCAAAAGAGCTACTCAAACCAAGCCAGCTGATATCCTTCAGTGGACTGATCCAGCCGAGCGAGCATTCGTCGATGCGAAGCAAGCTTTAGCGGGTGCAACATTACTTCACCATCCGATTCCTGGTGCCAAGCTAAGTCTTTGGGTCGACGCCAGTGATTTAGCAGTCGGTGGTTCGCTAATGCAATCAAAAGGATGGGAACCCATTGCATTCCTGTCCATGAAACTGACAAAGAGTCAACAGAAGTTCTCCACTTACGACCGGGAACTGTTAGCAATGTACACTGCTGTCAAGAGATTCCGACACATGCTAGACGGCCGTGAGTTCATAATTTTCACCGATCAGAAACCTGTTGTCTTCGCCTTCAAGCAAAATCCTGATAAATGCAGCCCACGTCAATGGCGACACCTCGACTTCATCTCGCAATTCAGCACTGATGTTCGTCATACTAAAGGTGCAGATAATGTGGTAGCTGACGCTCTTTCAAGAACAGAAATCAACTCGATTTCCAAATCACCATTCCTGGATTTTGACCTTTTTGCAACTGCTCAACGAGAGGATCCTGAATTAAAACAGTTACAGCAAGACAACTCTAGTTCAAGGGCGTAGCGAGGGGGGGGGGGGACTTGGGGGTCTGGTCCCCCCCCCCCCGAAATGTGAGAAAATGACCGAAAAAAGGGAAAAAGATGGCCAAATCCATTGTTCTGTCACTTTGGTCCCCCCCCCCCGAACGAAATTTCTGGCTACGCCCCTGCTCTAGTTCACTGACTTTCAAGTCAATGCCAAGTCCATTTACTGCAACAGAACTGGTATGTGATGTGTCTACAGGCTCACCAAGACCATTTGTTCCAGCGAGCTTCCGCAAGACTATTTTTCATCATTTCCACAATCTTGCTCATGCAGGTGTAACATCATCTACTCAGCTAATATCTGCAAGATACGTTTGGCCTAACATGAGAAGGAACATCAAAGATTGGGTAAAGTGTTGCAATGAGTGCCAACGCTCAAAGGTTCATAAGCATACCAAAACACCTTTAGGCACCTTTGCAACACCCGATGCAAGATTTTCTCATATTCATATCGATCTGGTTGGACCTCCGCCTCCTTCAGAAGGAAAGACATACTGCTTAACAGTAATTGATCGCTACACCAGATGGCCGGAAGTCATACCTGTAGCAGACATCACAGCAGACACAGTTTGTCGTGCCTTGTTCGATGGTTGGATTTGCCGTTATGGATGTCCATCAACCATAACAACCGATCAAGGACGGCAGTTCGAATCATCGCTCTTCAGAGAACTGATCGACCTGCCTGGCACCAACAGGATTCGTACCACTGCTTATCATCCACAGGCCAATGGCATGGTCGAACGGTTTCACCGTGTCTTAAAAAGCTCATTGAAGGCACATGAGAATCCAAAGTGGACCGTCACATTGCCAGCCATCTTACTTGGTCTCAGGGCAGCCGTCAAAGCGGATATCAAAGCCTCTAGTGCCGAGTTAGTTTTCGGTACATCTTTGAGATTACCTGCAGATCTCTGCACGGATACACCCGGTCAGCTCTCATCAACATACACATACGTACAACAGCTCAGAGAGCGTATGAATAGTATCAAACCATGCAAAACATCAGCTCATGGTCAATCCAAAATTTATGTGCATCCTCAACTGCAAACTTGCTCACATGTGTTTCTTCGAATTGACAAGATCACACCACCTTTGACACAACCATATACTGGACCCCATGAAGTGATTTCTCGTAATGAAAAAAAAATCACTTTAAATGTAAATGGGAGAAAGACCCGTGTTTCACTTGACAGAGTGAAACCCGCATTTATCTTTAACGATGTCTGTGTGGAACTTGACAAAAACAAGCTCGAAGAAAAGAAAAATGACACTGTGCCAGTACAACCATATGTCACTAGGTCTGGCAGAAAAGTCAAATTCAGTCGTAGGCTGATAACCGAAATTAATTTTGTTTCGAATTGTGCATCATAATATTTTTTTGCATCATATAATTCTACATTTCATTGATTTTTTCTTTGCATCTTGTATTTCATGCATCTCATTTATATTATGCATCCAATATATATATTTTTACAGCTTATTGAATTTTCTGCATTTAATTGTACATTTTGCATCGTATATTTTTAAGTGTTTACTTATTGCACATGATTTCCTGCATCTTATGCATCATTGTATTATGTTTTGCACATCTATTATTCTGCATCTTATGATTAATTTTTTGTATCACATTTTCATTTTGTATCTCATTTATCGTTCTCTCACCATGTTCCTTCACTGGGGGAAAACTCATGTGGTGAGATTCGATTTGTATTTTATCTCACAGATGGCGGCACGTGTAAAGCCAACGCCATCCGATTGTCACGCGGGAAATCGAGGGAGAAGCGATCGAACCATCAAGAGCTCAACATGTCGCTCCGTAGATTTTTTATTTCGTCTTATGTTTCGTGTTGTAAATAAATAATTATTTTAAGAAATTAATCAATTATCCTGATCCATCATTTTATTCAAATCACGCAACCTCGTAACCCAAATATATATTCATAATAAAACTAAGGGAAATCTCGATATAATCGCCACCTGGCAGTCGAATGGTTAAGGAACTATACTCTGACTGTGCAGGTCTGGGCTCGAATCCCGGTACGGGAATTGATGTCTGCTAACACTAACAAATTCCCTGGACAGATTGTAAAGATCTCTTGGGAATATGTGAATTAAAAAAATCCTATTCTATGGACCAAGAAAAATATCATATTAGAGTAAAATATCATAGTATTATTATTAAAGTGAGAGACTTTGACATTGAATACCGACAATTAGGGCCGCAACTAGATGCTTGATCAGCCGAAGAAAGCCAGCGCCATCTTAGCTAGATCCAACACCTTTTCTGCGCTATAGAAGGTATTCGGCAAGCACACATTTTATCACTCCCCCCCCCCCCCCATTTAATCTTCAACGAGAGGTTAAAAGGTGAAATTTGCGCCCACTTGTGGTCCAGGGCAAGGGACCTGCTTATTCCCCCTCACCTCACTTACGGCTCTTGACCATGGACACCAGAAAGTTCCATACCATAACATAATTTACTGCTCAGCACTTTTTGTGTACTACACAGAAAGTAGCTTCGCGGCAACTTAATAAACACTTTCGAAAGGTAGTGCAAAATACCAATATTTATCAAACACGCTCGAAAGAAAAACTGTTGAAGAATTTAAAAATATATATAGCAGATAAATTTTCAGCGAAATAAAAAAAAAATATCTTGGTGTATATATATATGGTACAGTACAGTACAGAACCGAGCACGCCTAGGCTCTGTCGCTTTTGCGATGTAAGCTCATTGATCGTGGGCGTGCCGGAAAAAACTCAAACCGGCAAGCCGGCCAGGAAAGCACACCCGGTTCGGACCAACATCCCGCCAACCCCCCCACGCAGCACAACCACACCCAAACCCCCTATCCCAGGGCACATCACCACTCGACAAAGCCAGGACAGCACCGCGGGCCAGGATCGTGTCCGCGGTGGAGGTTCTTGGGGGTGGGGGTGGTCGGGAGTCTCCCTTCACGGGGCGTGCTGGGGTGCTGTGGATCGCGCCGGCGGGGCCAACCCGCCACAGGACGAACACCACCCCTCATCACGAAAAACATGGAACGCCTCGCGACAAGGGCCCCAATCGGCGCGCCACTCCCGGCCACGCATGAAGCCATATGACCCACCGACACCCAATCCCGCTCTCCTTGCCACTTCCCGCACCTCCGAACGGTCCGGCCTCCCGTCCCTCTTTTCACCCGAGGAGCTACATGCTGGTGCGACAGTCAAAGCGAGCAACTGATGACAAAAACCAGATTTCAATGAAAAACTTCAATAGTCAGAGTATAGCGCCAATGAATGAATGAACGCCAGAACTTTGCCACTGGACTTATCCCGTTACCGCGATCTCTTCCAGCTCAGCTTCGTGGCAGAGTCTGGAACACTTTATTTTGTGTCAAAAAAAAAAAAGAAAAAAAAAAGAGAGTATAGCGCCAAAAAAGGCTGCTTTTTACGCATAACTCGAAATTATAAATTAGATGTTATGAAAAGCGAAGAAATTAAAAGGAATTGAAAAATTGGAACAAATAGGAAAAATTTGGAAAATATGGATCAATGAGAATCTCAAGGGGGACCCCCCCCCCCCACATTGCAATAAACTGGAAAAATGCTTCTAATGATGGTAAGCCTAATAGGCACAAAATTACCCTCAGTTCCAATTACCATCAGCTTTAGAAGTCAAAAGGCAAATATGAGAATACACAATTATAACCAAAGAAAGCATGAAAATCATATGAGTAGCACAAGATAAGAAGATAATTTACACAAAGTGTGTTTAAAAACTGAAAAATGAGATTATAAAATTGAAGAATGAAGAAAACACACAAAGAGTTAGACTTTTTAAAACATGCCGCCTGAATTAGCAATTAGGAAAACGTGGGTGAAGTTTGAAACCCATAAAAGAAGATGGATAACCGTTGCCACTCAAGATATTTAAAAATGGTTTTTTTAATTCTTGAAAGTTGTCCAAAAAATATATTTTTCAAAATTTTAATACTAATATTAGAATTGAAATCAGACAGAAAATTAACTATAATATAGGCTATGTTATTAGACAAGCAAATTTTAAGATCCAGCAAGTCCGTAGATAAGGGGTCGTGATTCGTTTTCTTAAGTGTCAAGTCCGTAGGGTAAACTTCACAGCTAAAATTTCCAGAAAATTCTCAAAATTAAAAATAATGAGATCATCGATATATCTAAAACCCAGCCAACTGAAGACCAATGTACCTGAACTGGAGACAAAACTAGAGATGTGTATGAACAAACAAGATCTGGAGCTAGCATCGGAGAACATTATGGAGGCTATCGACTCAACCAACAGCAGGACCCTGATACCGGCTCCCAGCGACAAGAAAAAATCCGCCTCACCAAACTGGTGGTTTCGTTTAAACCACGTTGGTTAAAAGTATCTTAGTTATTTAAATTTATATACAGAAGCCAAAATTTCTCATATGTATCTATGGACTGGAATGGCCGGGATGAACTTTGGGGTTATCCGGATAATAATGAAAGAGGGAACAGGGTGTTTGACTTCCTCTTGGCCAACGACCTCATCTTGCTCAATGGAGACAACGAGACAACAACCTTCGAACGACATGAAGCGAGAGGGTGGCCAGATCTGACCACCTGCAACAACTCACATCTGACCAACCAAACGGAATGGTACGTGGACCAGGAGAACTCGCATTTCGGACACAAGTACCTTCACATCAAGCTGAAGGAGACGTTCACTGGGGGACAGACAGCCTAAGTTCCGCACATCAGAGCAGAGACGAGAGATTCGCTCGCCAAGTGAAGACCAATGTGCCTGAACTGGAGACAAAACTAGAGATGTGTATGAACAAACAAGATCTGGAACTAGCATCGGGGAACATCATGGAGGCCATCGCCTCAGCCAGCAACAGGACCCTGATACCGGCTCCCAGCGACAATAAAAAACCCGCCTCACCAAACTGGTGGACGCCTGAACTGGCAAGAGACAGGAAGCTGGTTCGCGCCCTCAAACGGATATGGTTAAAGGCCACGGAGGAAGACAAACAAACTGCAAGGAAAATCTTCTCTCGAAACAGGGCACTCTACAGCAAGCAAATTAGGGAAACCAAGTTGGGGAAGTGGAAGGAAAAATGCCAGAACACCACCGAGGTATACGGATCCCGTACAAAACGACAATGAAGCGCAGACCAATCCCGCCTCAGTTTATCATTAAAGACGGAGGAGGAGAAAGCATACTGGAAAGGGCCACCATCTATCCAGAAGAAATTATTAACACCATCTATCCAGAATTCCACGAGAAGACGCAGAAGAGGAAATGACACTACTGTCGTCAATAAGAGCTTCAAAGACATCTAGGGACAAAATCATTTCGAGGACGTAGATCACCAGGATTGTGAAGAGCCTCAACGATCGCAAGGCTCTAGTACCGGATAGAGTTGATAATAGGATGATCAAAAAGATCAACAACACGTTCCCCAAACTCTTTGTAACATGGTTCCAGAGATGCCTGGTCATGGGGTGCTTTCCTGGAGTCTTCAAGGTGGCCAAACTACTACTTTTCCTTAAAAGGGAAGAGACCCGGGGGTTCTGGGATCCCACCGACCAGTTTCGCTTCTCTCTTCGATTAGAAAGGTTTTTGAACGACTACTGCTTTAGAGGGTCAGCTTCTACCTGGATAAACGAGAATGGTGGCACGAAGGTCAACATGGCTTCAGGCAAGGGCGTTCCACAGAGGCGACAATAAAGGACCTACTGGAGGAAATCCGGAAATAGAGGGTACAGAAAATGGATGTAGCGGTGGTCTCGGTGGACGTTCAGTCAGCCTTCGATAACTTACGACATGGAGACGTTTGGTGGGGGGGAGAGACTGAATGGTCTGCCCTTGCCGGACGACTTAAAAACAACCACGGTGAACATCCTTACAGAAAGACTGGTCACAATGGAAACAGATGAAGGAACGGCAGAGCACAGAGTTACTAAGGGAGCCCCACAGGGATCCTGCTCGGACCCTTCTTTTGGAACGTGGCCCTCGACAATTTACTCCAAGTGAAATGGCCAACGGGATCAAACTACATGCTTACACCGACGACGTGGTGGTTGTGGCCTCAGCAGCCACGGTGGAAGGAACAGGTAAGGTGGCGGAAAAGGCCCTTGACATCCATCCAGATGGATCCAGAAACGCCACCTCGGCCTCTCGAACCAAAAGACTACCTTCATCTGGTTTTCGAACAAGAGGCCCCCGACCATTCGAATGAACGGAGTACCTATCAAAAGGACCAAGCTCCTGAGTTATCTGGGGCTCAAAATCGATGAGAACTTATCTTGGGAACACCACATCATATCTCAGAAGAAGAAAACATTTAAGCTTCTCCAACGGATGCGAAGAATTGCCGGCCCACAATGGGGCATCCCTCAACACCTGAGGAGGACTCTGTACCTGATTGTGACTGAAAGAATTGCAGCGGTACGGTGCGGTCATCTGGTTCGCGAAGCCCAAAGTACAGCTAGGAGACAGGTTAGACACTTCAAAGGCCGCATCTCTTACACATCTCGGGGGCCTATAATACGACGCCCACGAACGCCCTCCAAGTGATCCTGGGCATCCCCCCCACGCTTCGAATACGAAGCCAAAGCGACAAGGCTTTTACTTCTGCGAAAGTCCATAGAAATAGACGAAGAGACGTGAGAGAGAGTGTTGAGGGATGCCTCATTGCGGACCGGCAATTCTTCGTATCCGTTGGAGAACCTTAAGTGTTTTCTTATTCTAAGATATGATGTGTTGTTGTCACGATAAGTTCTCATCGATTTGGAGCCCCAGATAACTGAGGAGCTTGGTTCTTTTGATAGGAACTCCGTTCATTCGAATGGTCGGAGGCCTCTTGTTCGAAAACCAGATGAAGGTAGTCTTTTGGTTCGAGAGGCTCAGGTGGCGTTTCTGGATCCATCCATCCAAGATGTCAAGGGCCTTCTCCGCCAGCTTACCTGTTCCTTCCACCGTGGCTGCTGAGGCCACAACCACCACGTCATCGGCGTAAGCTTGTGCTCCGTTGGCTATTCCGCTTTGAGCAAATTGTCGAGGTTACTTCAGCCCCAAGATGAAGGGTTGGACGACACACCCGAGCAAAGATCTGCCAGACGGGCAGATTTCCGTGGAACAACTCGCTCACATAACTCAAAACAGAATTTACTACACGGACGGGTCTAGATTAAAGGAGGCGACGGGGGCCGCTTATGTCATCACGACAGGTAAGGAGATCAACGCTACCTGGAAGGCCAAGCTGAAGTCCAGGAACACAGTTTTCCAGGCGGAGCTTCTGGCCATACTGGAAGCAAGCAGATAAGGACGCAGCAAGGAGAGGAGTCCCTGCACACATTAGGACGGACAGCCTTTACAGCCTACTGGCCCTCAGGAGCCCTATATCAGAACACAAAATGGTCAGGTGGGCCAGAAACGTACTGATTAGACATCCAGAGATACAGCTTGCATGGGGTCAAAGCCCACGAGAGCACCTGGGGCAACGTGATAGCTGACCAAATGGCAAAAGATGCCACCATAAACGGAAACGGAACTGAATGGAACACGGTCAAGCTACCACACTCAGCGGCCAGAGCGATGCTAAGGGCGGACCTCCTCAGTAAGTGACAATCTAGATGGGACAACCCGGAGGCCAACGGTCGCTCCACCTACGAGGTAATGAAAATTGTGAGTCTGAAAAGTAGCAATTGGAAAAGGGAAGTGGCAATGTTTATCACAAGACACGGGCCATTTTCGGCAAATTTGAGGAGTTGCAAACTGATTCCGAATGACAAGTGCAGTTGTGGGTCGACGGGCTCTAAATGGCATTACGCCACAACCTGTAAACACACAAGGATTTTTCACTTCCAGGCTCCGGATGAACAATACGAGACCGCCTGGATCAAAGCAATCCTTGACAGACCTGAATCTACAAGGAAGCTGGTGGAAATGGTCAGATTTCTCAAAAATCACCCAGAAAAAGCCAAACTGGATGAAGATACAGCCCAGATGAGGAGACATCGGCAAACAGGGGCCAACTCAGGCGATCTGCCAGATTAGTCAACAGATGAATCGAATATGCAGGACAAGATCTCACCGACGAAGAAGATGATGCGGAGAACCTGTAAGAGTCAAAGTTCACAGCACTTCACGGAATACCTCTCTCGGCAATGGCTGCAGAGGACCAATTTAATATATCTTTGCAGCTTTGACTGTCGCACCCGCATGTGGCTCCTTGGGTGAAAAGAGTGACGGGAGGCCGGACCGTTCGGAAGTGCGGGAAGTGGCAAGGAGGGCGGGATTAGCTGTCGGTGGGTCAAATGGCTTCGTGCGTGGTCGGGAGTGGCCACGACCACCTAGATAACCACCTAGATAGGTTATATAGGAGGTCGTGGAGTGGCGCGCCGATTGAGGCCCTTGTCGCGAGGCGTTCCATGTTTTTCTTGATGAAGGGTGGTGTTCCCGTCCTGTGGCGGGTTCTCTCTCGTGTCCGCGGTGGAGGTTCATGGGGGGGGGGGGTAGAAGGGTCGGGGGTCTCCCTTCGCGGGGCGTGTTGGGGCGCTGCGGACCGCGCCGGTGGGGCCTTGTCGTGGGTGTCGGGGCTGAAGGGGTGTCGCGCCCGCGGTGCTGTCCTGGCTTTGTCGAGCGGTGATGTGCCCTGGGATTGGGGGTTTGGGTGTGGAGGAGTGGTTGTGCTGCTTGGGGAGTTGGCGGGATGTTGGTCCGAACCGGGTGTGCTTCCCCGGCCGGCTTGCCGGTTTGAGTTTTTTCCGGCGCGCCCACGATCTCACGATCAATGAGCTTATTTCGCAAAAGCGACAGAGCCTGGGCGTGTTCGGTTCAATACTATACTATCTAAAACCCATGATTTTTTGTTACATTTAAAAAATTGAGCACACTTTTTGATTATTTTTTAAAATAAAAATGTGTCTTCATCCATCTCTATTAACTAAAGTATTTTACAGAAACTAATTCTTTGTTTGGCGCTCTTGCACTGATAACAATAAAAAAAACCGATGAAGAATAAACTAAATTTTTCTAAACAATGAATTTTTTTTGCTCTCCTACGTAAGCATACATTAAAACTCGGTTATTATGACATTCATAAAGTAACGTGATTACGCCGTTAAAACCGAGATATATATTTTAAAATACTTGAATGAAATGCATTGGATCCCGATTATAACGTTTTAGCAAAAAAACAAATTAGTACCTCATCAAAAAAAAGTAACAAATTATCAGGGTGCCCAACCATTTCTAATAAATTCATAAAAAATTATCAGAAGTAAAACTAAATAGACATCTCAAGGAATAAATTTTTATATTAGCAAAAATTCCATATCAAACTTTTGAAACATTTATTAAAAGCATAAGTATGAACCGAGGAGGAAATATGCCCCTAAGAGCTGCATTGTGTGTGTTTTGCTTTCATTATTCTGTCTTTTTGTTACTTATTTTTGTATCGTATATAAATGTGGTTGTCTATCTGTTGTTTTTGCAATGAAAAAAAAAAATCTAGACGAAACGTTGTGTATGTGGGTAATATCGAAAAGTGCACTAAGAAAATTTTCACACCTACCGTTCTTTTCAAGCAGTTTTTGTTTTACATACACACACAAAGTCGCAACTAGGGAGAGTGGGTCCATTGTACAGGGTGCTAAACTAGAGAGGGCGCTGAATTACCCCTTTAACCACTCCTTCTAACCTTTCCTTACACGGGGACGCCAAAAGCTTGCTAGCTCCAGTTAATAAAGTATCCAGCTGCGGCCCTGTATGTACCTTAAACCTTGCAACATACATATTGATGCACTGGGCCACAACGACATGCGTGGTCAGCCGGGGCAAGCACGCATTTTGCCTCCCCCTTTTAATATTAAAGGAGAGATGAAAGAAACAAAAAAAAAACCCCCTCTGGCTCGGAGTTTGGGGCATCAGTCAGTGTCGTCTTAACGCATGGGCCCACCATGCGGGGGCCTCAAGAGAAGTGAGGCCTCACAAAAATGAGATCCGGTTGAAATTTTCTAGGATTTACCAGGTTGGGACTCCGGAAAACCCCTTAACCTGGGGGGCCCATGATACTCTTAAGACGGCCCTGCATCAGTCCCGCCTGCTTCTCCCTAGTTGCGGCCCTGGTGCGTATGTACATGGTGTTAAGCGGGCCGGGATAGCAAGTTTGAAGGGGCGACAAAATTTTTTCCTGACCATCAACAGAAATAATTTTTTCCTTAATTTTTTTTTGGCACATGGCGTTTCCCAAAATTATAATTATTACTAGCTATAGTACCCGGCGTTGCCCGGGATTTCTTCAATGAGGCTTTTTTGGATCACGTGATATCTCCCTCTTTCTTTGAGGGACATGCAAACCGTGTCTAAGTTCACCAATATGGCGACTTCCTGCGCGACTTCATGAAATAAACAAATCTAGATTTAAAGAAACGTAAAAATAAATATATATTTTTTCTTTTTTTAAAGGGTGCTAGGTATTTCGATCCCCCCCCCCCCCTGAACTTCAAGTTATCCATCTCTGCCTGTTTCTGCTCCAAAAAATGCTTAATTAAAGCTGTGGAATTTTTCGACGTACTTTTTATGGGCCCATAATTAATTTTAAAACAACTTAAACTATATGTGAATTTATGCATGAATTTATTGAATATCAAAAGACAATACGGAGATATTAATTTTCTTTCTTGAAAAGATATAAATAAAAAGTTGAAATCAATGTGCATGGATATCCAACTCGAAAGTAGGTCCGGGTAATTGCTTCATATTTAATCTCCTGGGCTTCGTATATCTCTAAGTGAACTCAATATTTCAAAAATCGATTATTTAATACAATTTTTAAAATTATTGTTGTGACAGAAAACGCCACAAAATTTCCGCATTTCTACATTAAAATCGGCAATTTTAATACTGATTTCTATAAGGATCACCATTTCCCTGACCCTCAAAGCGATGCTGATGATGATTATGACCTCATTCAAAAAACCTCATTACTGGGAGTATTGAAAATGTGGCAAACCATTATAAAGGCATAACTATTATACATATACTGACAACGTTGAAGAAATGACAAACCATTGTAAAGGCATATACACGTCTCATACGCATTGCTAGGGAACCACGGTAACCGAAGTAAACGTTCGGAAAGTGATTGTTGAGGCCCAAAAATCATTGTTGCCCGACAGTTTTTTGCCCTGCTCTGACGAAATTTTAGTAGCCTATCGTTCAAGTCGGGTCCCATTTGGTATATATGCAAAATTTGGAGACGATCGATCTAAAATTGTAGATTTGTATAGAGAACATACATACACACACAGACAGACAGAAAATCAATTTTATATTTATAGATGATTAATTTTTTTCCATTAATTAGAAACTTAGTTAATTGGAAATTTACTTTAATTACAAAGAAAACAAGCTAAATTCATGTCCAATTTTTTTTGAAACTTCAAAAATATGTTATTTTTTGAATAGCCAGTCATCATAGATAAAAAAAATTGTGCGATTTGGTCATGAATTGTAAGAGCGGTCAAAAATGGGTCAACTTTTGGGTTGTCTTTCTTCAACTCCGAATTGATTTCCAACTGCAAATATTGTTACAGAAAATTAAATAATTTAATTACCTGAAAATTTTTATTAGTATATACAGTAAAGCCCCTCTTTTGCGAACACTGACAGGACTAAAAAATTCGTCCGTGAAAGAGTGGTGATCGTTAATCAGGGGTTTGAAATACATACTTGAATATATTGTACAACTGTAAATTATTATTTGGCCGTAAAAAAGGGGGGTGACCGCATCTGAGGGGTGTCCGTTAAGAGGGGGTTTTACTGCAATGCAACTTATGAGCACGAATTTGCATGATAATCGTAGCCAACTTCAGCTTGGCGAAAATAATTTAGCCAATCCCGAGAGATATCACGTGACATTAAAATATAAAAAAAAACCCTGTTGCTAACAGCAGTGTGTGTTTCACGCGAAATTCCACGGTTGCTGATAAGATCAACCGCACCATCCGAACCGTAGTCAGCATGTTAGCCAAAAAACCGCCCTCAGCGGTTGAGGTTGTATCTGTGCGTTGACAGAATAAAACTATAGATGATGCCTTCCCCCCCAACCTCAACCGCCTGCTACCGCGCCACAGTCAGGTCCCAGCCTAAAAGGCCCCTTCAAAGATTGCGTAATAACCATTCCGTATTCTTCTTTTCTCTCTCCCCTTATAATACTGAAACCTATCTCTTGACCATTGGATTGCCACCTACAGGCAACTGACTTTATTTATGGCTTTATTTCATCTATTTACGCATCCCTTTTCTGACTTTCTTTGCTTCCTTTCTACTTTTCTTTTCCTTCTTTTTTTTCTTTTTTTTTTTTTGTTCAAACCCCCACAGAAAAAACGTCTTCCTCCCATATGCTTCGGAAGATCACAGGGGGTGAACCTGACCAATGATGTGAATTTTAATACTAATTTGTACCTACGTAATCCTCATCACCGAATAGATGGATCTTTCTTTGAAACCGGACTACCAATGGGAAAAAGGGGGTTGGTGCTCCTCAAATTTTACTTTTTGGAATTTTTGAAAATTTGAAGGCAGATTGATTATTGCAAGTTAAGAAAATGGTAAAAAAAATCAGATTTGAGCGGTTGGTTTTGCTGCCATCGGACGATGAGGATGGAGAAAAAGGTGTAGGAAAGAAGTTCTTACCATATTTTAAATTGTAATATCGGGGATATGGGAAACAGATAAAATTAGGAAATTATTTAGGGTGATAATTTTTTGGGTAATTCAGCATCTAATGAGATTTTCCCCTCTTTAATGTCAATAAATTCCAGCATCAAATTTCGGATTTATTACACCTGAGATTTAAATTTATACAATACATATATTGTTTGTCACTATACTACTTGAAATTTTCATCAATAGTTATGTGGGGTTTGCCGTCAAGTAAATACCCGACAGATGACAGCACGGATACTGGGAGAAGGAGAAAGTCTTTCTGTGAGGACACGATATATCTGTCGACACCACTAATCTACGAACGTTGAGAGTTGTTCGTCTTCAACCGTTGAGTTCACCATGTACCATCGACGCCGTCACATTTCTCTTTCTGTGTAAATATGTTTTAATAAATAATAGTATTCATTCCCGTATTGCTCTCGCCTTAGTGGTGACCCTAGGACTCGAAACACGTACCATCGACATCAAAGGAAATGGCATTGAGGCCAGGACCTTCGTCCAAGGATTTACGCCGACAGCTTGGATATTTACGACAATCGCATGCCGTGAATACTTTCGCTTATGAAGATCACTCAGCGATAATCACTAAGTCCCAATTTCGTCCTTTTCGGGAGAGCCGTCAGAACCATGTATATAGGAACTGTAAATTTCCGTTCTATATAAAGTCGAGGTCCTCGCATAAATAATTTTATTACGAAATTGTGTATATTGTATCGTACAATATGTCTGTCACTAACGCCGAGGGTGCCACTGCTCAAATCGATCGTATAGGATTAAAAATGCCACCTTTTTAGCGCCAGAACATCGCTTTATGTTTTTCCCAAGTCGAGGCGTCGTTTCCTTTATTGGGTATCACGAGAGACGAAACTAAATATGCCGCGCTCATCGCCTCAATCGACGCAGATACTTTATCTCACGTTTCTGATTTCGTTTTCCAACCTCCGGAAACAAATAAATATGAGGCATTGAAACGAAGATTAATCGCAGAATTTGCTGATTCGGAAGCCACACGAATACGTAAACTTTTGGGGGACCTACAGTTGGGCGACAACAAACCGTCATTTCTGCTCCGTCAAATGCGAGAGTTATCAAGGGACAAAATTGACGATGACTTTTTGAAGAACCTATGGCTCCAGCGGTTGCCTACGACAATTCAATCTATTCTTTCCGCCTCCACCGACGAGTTGACGCAGCTTGCCACGCTGGCAGATAAAATCCACGAAGTTGCTGTTGATCCACGAGTGACGTATTCTCTCGCGACCGATAACGAATCTTCAAATGCTGTTGCCGTGATTTCGCCTCTCATAGCGGACTTACAAAAACAAGTTTCCAAATTGACAGAGCAGGTTAATCATCTAAGATTTCGACGTTCACGATCGACCTATCGTGACCGACGTTCATTTTCTAGGGGCTCCAATACGTCGCAACAGCCACGTCAAAATTTCGCATCGGAACTGAACGACGGACACTGTTATTATCATGCCCGTTTCGGAAATTTAGCTCGCAAATGCAGAGATCCTTGCACTTTCTCAAAGTCGGGAAACGAGTAGCAGCTGCCACTCAGCAGCCAGTGGGTGGTAGCTTACCTCTTTCCATAAATCACAGGCTACACGTTTACGACAAGACCACAAATCGTCGATATTTGATCGATACCGGCAGTGACGTATCATGCGTTCCGGTAGGTCGCAACTCGCAAAATCACAATCCCGATCCACTCGAACTGTATGCCGCAAATCAATCCAGGATCAAAACTTATGGTACCGAACTCATTAACTTAGACCTTGGGCTCAGGAGGTGGTTCAAGTGGAACTTTATCGTCGCGCAAGTAGCCGTTCCCATAATCGGTGCTGATTTTCTTCGACATTTCGTCCTTTTGGTCGATCTCAAAAAGAAACGTCTGGTCGACTCTATCACCAACCTCAGCATCTCCGGCATATCTCAAGCTTGTTCCCAGTGTACTGTTCCTGTGATTGACGACTCCTCTCGCTACCATTCCATTTTGAAGGAGTTTCCAGAGTTAACTAATCCATCTGAAACTTTTCGCTCTGTGAAACACAACACCGTTCATTATATTCAGACCACTGGCCCGCCCATACACAGCCGGCCTCGAAGGTTGAATCCACAGGTGCTTGATACAGTTAAAAAAGAATTCGAGTACATGGTAGAACAGGGCATTTGCAGGCCTTCCAAAAGCTCTTGGGCCTCCCCATTACACATTGTGCCGAAAGCTAATGGTGCAATTCGTCCTGTCGGAGATTATCGACGGCTGAATGCGCAAACCGTCCCTGACCGTTATCCGATACCTCATCTCCAGGACTTCTCACATGCTCTTCATGGTATGAACATCTTTTCAAAATTAGACATCTTACGAGCATACCACGCTATTCCAGTCAACGAACCGGACATTCACAAAACCGCTATCATCACTCCTTTTGGACTGTTCGAGTTTCCGTTCCTGAATTTCGGTCTGTGCAACGCTGCCCAGTCCTTTCAACGTTTCATCAATGAAATTCTCCGTGACGTTCCGAACTGTTTCGCTTACCTAGATGACATACTCGTTTTTTCAGCCGATGAAGATTCTCATGTATCCCATCTCCGACAAATTTTTCGACAGCTAGACCAATATGGTATAAAGCTCAACGTATCCAAGTGTGAATTCGGAGTGTCGGAACTTTCGTTTCTCGGCCATAAGGTTTCTGCAGCCGGCATTGGACCTCTACCCGAAAAAGTACAAGTTATCTTAGACTACCCGTTGCCGAAGACCATCAAAGATCTGAGACAATTTCTAGGACTTTTAAATTTTTATCGAAGGTTCTTTCCACACGCTGCACACAAGCAAGCCAGATTAACTGCTTTTCTCAAAGGCTCTAATAAAAACGAAAAAAAAGACATACCTTGGACAGAAGAAAATCGACAGGTGTTCACAGAAACCAAGCAGCAGTTAGCTCAGGCGACACTACTCGTGCACCCTAATCCAAACGCTCAGATAGCCTTGTGTGTTGATGCATCGGATTATGCTATTGGGGGTGCACTTCACCAGATCAACAACAATAAACTCCAGCCACTCGGTTTTTTCTCGAGAAAACTGAGTGAGACAGAACAAAAGTACAGCGCCTATGACCGAGAATTGCTTGCTGCGTTCGCTGTTACCAAACATTTCCAGTTCATGCTCGAAGGAAGGCAATTTTGCATTCTCACAGACCATAGGCCATTAACGTTTGCCTTCAATCAAAAACCGGAAAAAACTTCTCCTCGACAGACCCGACAGCTTTCGTTCATTTCACAATTTACGACTGACATTCGTTACGTGAAAGGTTGTGACAATCAGGTTGCTGATGCTCTCTCCCGAATAAATGCGATCGAACTCTCCAGCCAAATCGATTACGAAGCAATTGCTTCGACAATCGAAGCAATTGCTTCGATTCGATCAGAAGCTTCTCCTACCTGGAACTTCAGCCGAAGTTTTATGCGACATCTCCGACGGAAGAATCAGACCGTATATACCAAAGGACTTTCGACTCGACTACAAGTCTTCAAGGTAACTCACGGACTCTCGCATCCAGGAGTGAAAGCAACGCAACGACTCATCACTGAGTGCTTTGTTTGGCCGTCGGTCAAGAAAGACTGTAAAACATGGGTGACATCATGCGTACCATGTCAACGGACGAAAGTGCAACGTCACACGGTCAGCGACTCAGGAGCATTCTTGCTACCGAACGCAAGATTCGACCACGAACACATCGATATCATCGGACCACTTCCACCAAGCCAGGGCAACCGATACGCAATAACGATGATTGACAGATTCACACGCTGGCCGGAAGTAGTGCCTGTTGCAGATATCTCGGCGGAAACCGTTGCAAGATCTTTTGTGTCAACTTGGGTTTCAGATTCGGCGTACCTAGTAGAATCACCACCGATGGAGGTCGACAGTTCGAGGCACAGTTATTCCAAGAACTGGCACAGCTGCTAGGAATACAAAAACTTCGAACGACATCATTTCATCCTCAAGGCAACGGCCTAGTCGAAAATTTCCATCGGCCACTAAAGGCAGCTCTAAAGTGCCAACTCACCGACCGATGGGTAGATGTCTTACCAATTGTTCTCCTTGTCCTCCGCTCAACCTATCGACCCGAACCAACCTATCGACCCGAACTCAAGGCCACATGTGCAGAACTGCTCTATGGTGCCACACTGCGGTTACCCGCGGAGTTCTTGGTTCCGAGTTCCGAGCAGCCCACGGATCCACTCACATTCGCAGCACAACTAGCGAACACCATGCGTAATATTGCGCCCGTTCCTACTGCTAACCACAATAAACTGAAGGTCTACATTCATCCAGCACTTCAGACATCGACTCACGTGTTTGTGCGCAGAGATGCCGTGAAGCCTCCGCTCCAGTGCACTTATGATGGCCCGTTTGAAGTCATGCAACGGACGCCCAAATACTTCGTGTTACGGATTAAAGATAAGCATGAAACTGTGTCCATAAACCGACTAAAGCCAGCATTTTCGCTGCAGGAAGATGTGCTACCACAAAACTTTCAGCCAGTGAAAACGACCACCGAACCTACCACTCGTAGTGGGAGAAAAGTCCGATTCCCTGATCGCTATAAATCGTGACTGAAGTCACTGGTGGAGGAGTACTGTAGGGTTTGCCGTCAAGTAAATACCCGACAGATGGCAGCACGGATACTGGGAGGAGGAGAAAGTCTTTCTGTAAGGACACGATATATCTGTCGACACCACTAATCTACGAACGTTGAGAGTTGTTCGTCTTCAACCGTTGAGTTCGCCATGTGCCATCGACGCCGTCGCATTTCTCTTTCTGTGTAAATATGTTTTAATAAATAATAGTATTCATTCCCGTATCGCTCTCGCCTTAGTTATTTGAATAACTTGATATTTGTGTGTAATGGAAATTCTTTCATGATTTTTTCTGTTTGATTAAATATTATTTAAATTTAACAGTAACATGATTCCTTCTTTCGTGAGTCATCATTTCTTTTCTAAATGTGTATTGGATCACTAGGAACCTGGGTTAAATCTACATAATTGCATACATATATATTCTTCCGGTGGTCCGATATAACATAAGAGCGAGACCCTTTCTCCTTATTGAATTGAATTTAATCAAAGCGAAATTTATTGCACAAATATATTAAAAAAATGTTGGCCCCTGGGACAGGCGCGGATCCAAAATGAAGGGGAAATCGATCCCTCGCTAACACCGAATTGTCTCGGAACAATTCGGTGTTACAAACGTCTCATAATATATATGAGACGTTTGCAATCATCAATTATTTTCATGAGGTTTTCTTTTTATCCCATTTTTGACTAACGTTGCGTTTGTGTGTGCGATGCTCAGTTTAATATTTTTTCAGATATTTTTCACATAAATGTTTTCATGAAATGAACTGAACAAAAAGTCTAATGATAACAGTGTTTTTTAAAAAATTTTTACAATGAAATTTGATTTTTTAGAGTTTTTAAAATATGAAATTCTCAAATTTCATTCCGATTTTCTATCTGAATTTTTTTTCCTGACCATCAACAGAAATAATTTTTTCCTTAATTTTTTTTTTTTTGTCACATGGGGTTTCCCAAAATTATAATTATTATGATTAATTTCTATTAATTAGAAATTTAGTCAATTGGAAATTTACTTTAATTACAAAGTAAAACGTGCTAAATTCATGTCCAATTTTTTGAAACGTCAAAAATATGTTATTTGAATAGCCAGTCGCAAAAATTGAGCGATTTGGTCACAAATTGTAAGAGTGGTCAAAAATGGGTCAACTTTTGGGTTGTCTTTCTTCAACTCCGAATTAATTTCAAACGGCAAATATTGTTACAGAAAATTAAGTAATTTAGTTACCGATGTAGCCTCTTTTTTCAGAAGCAAGGAAAAGAAATTTCTTGATTTATTCGGACTGAGGGAGGGATGGTGTTGTTATAGAAAAGCAAAGCTTCGTGGTCCTCCTACGAGGGTGGAGTTGACGGAGGTCTCCCTGAGGCCTGAACCATTCTTAGAATTTTTTTGTTTTTTCACACTATGGATTCACTATAGAAGGGACCTCTATTCCAGGATGTAAGGGGGTGTCATGTGCTTTATCGGCACCAACATGCACTATGGACATCCTGATTTTCATTTCATCCAGACATTATGGCTTTCTACGCACGGAAACAGCAGGGGTCATATAGCCCCATAGAGAGGTCACACACTCAATGCTGGAGTCCTTGCTGGTTTAGGTAAAATACTGCGGTTGTCAGTAGCCTTCGCTGAACGATAATCACGTCTTTTCTTCCTCGGAGGTCTCCGAGAGCGGTGCCTTGTAAATTGTTCTTCCTTCGTTCCCGTCATTTTTTTATTTATTTTTTATTTATTTACTTTTTTTTTTTTGGTGGGGGGTTACTTGTACATGTGTATTGTTAAAAGAAAATTGCAATAAAAGTGATATAAATACTTAGTTCAAGATATCCGCTGAAACGCCTACAAATTGATACGACTGATATTAAAATTTTTTCTTTTTTTCTCCTATGGGACATATCTGAAAGGAAATGAAATATAAAAGGTCATCTTATGGGTCCCCTTGACTCCCGGGCCACAGGGCTGGGGCCCTGTCAGCCCCCTCCCCATCATGTGGGGCATAGGCGGAAATAGACTTGGAAGTCTGGGGGGGGGGCACTGTCGTTATTTCTGGGGGCACGATGATGATGATGATGATGTAATTCATATATGCATATATATACATTAGATCAGTCAAGATTCACCTTTGACGCTGGGGGGGGGGGGCGTATCTCCGCCCATGATGTGGGGGCTATGACTGCATGATGGGACATCTGCTTATGCCTTCCCTCCAATTTTCATTTCAGCCAGACACAACAAGAAACAGCAGGTCACCACTCTGTGCCGGTGTCCTTAGGACACTACTGGTTGTCGGTAGCCTACATTGAGCAATAATCTCTCTCAATGTCCTTTCCTTTCTTCCTCCGGAAAAAACTAGCACCCGAGAGCTGCTTCCTTGTACAGCGTATTGTATATGTGTATTGCAGTAAAAAAAAATTTCAAAAAAAGAAAAGAGGAAGACAAGATGCTTAGTTGAATTTACGCTTAGTACAAATTGATAAGATTGATGTTAAAAGGTTCTATGTTCCTGAACAGATTGAACATATCTGATAAAAAAGTGGGAAAGGCTAAGCCACGGCTCCCCGGGCTCCAGGGCTGGAGCCCTGTCACCCCCTATGTGGGGGCCATGGCCGGAACAATGGGGGGCAGGGGGAAAAACTGCCCCAGATGACCAAATTTAGGGGGTGGAAAATTTTAGGCGGAAACAAAGAGCATCATTATATAAATTTATCGAATTTTAAATCGGTGAGGGTGGAAAATCATGTTTCCCCAGAAATGGAAAAATGGGAAATAGCATAAAAATCCCAGTTTAGGTCCTGGTACTGAATACTGTGTGTTCCGATTGACAACGATCAAATTGGTTAGCGATTGAGGACAAATGGTCGGAACTCACCTTGTTTGGTAGTTCTGGAACAGTGAAATTCTGCGTCCAAACTTGCAAACCGAATTCCTTGAACTTGTTCAAAATATCTTGTCGAGCTTTCTCTTTATTCTCTTCGTGTGACGTATGTTCCCTGGGCAAGTTGAACATTTTTTCGATCATGCTCCGAAGGGAGTGGATATCCGCTTCCATGGGGTCACAAGGTCGAGTGTCGTTCAATTCCTCGTACCCCCAGTCGAACCACGACGAGTAGAGACCACCTCCTGTGTTTAGTCCATTAGATGATGAAGACGATGTCTCTGCGTCCTCTCGAACGCGATCCAATTTCGCGCCATTCGTCGGACTTCGATTCAAATCGTCGTTCTGTATTTGCTCACTTTCGTCTTCGTTCCGTTCGACTTCTGGATTCGCAAATGAAGTCCCTTGTTCCTCCTCCGTCGTAATGCGTGGGGCGCTAGTCTGTTGGCGTTCCGTCGCGAATTCACGCTGGGTAGTGGTTTCGACTGGAACTTTCGGTGGAACTTTACCCTTGCCGATCGCTCCATTCCTTTTTGTGTTGCCGGATTGGGGTTTAGTTTTTGTGGTTCGAAACCTGGAATCGTCAAACCCCGAAGCTATGTCGACAGAGTTGTTTGGTGGACTCGAATCAGAATTTCCAGTTTCCCACCACGTGTGTTCGCTGTACTCTTTTGAGTGTACAAAGTTATTCGTGTCAAAGACTTGCAGATATTCCCTGTAAACGTAAGTGGTCTTTGGCTGAACTCCCTGTAAGAAAGTTTGAGGAATATGATATTGTTGTAACCACCAATACGGTAGAGCACATGGTTCAGTTAGTTGAAAGGACGACAACACGATGGCGGTTAAAACGACATGCATTGGTGAACCTATCTCGAGCATTTTTAAATCGTAACGAACACAAATGCTTCGTTAGATAACCCTGGTGACAATAATCATAATCTGAGATGTTCTACGACTCGATACGATAGAATTCACACTGCTTCTAAGGGAGAGAGCAGAATTGTTCCAAAGACGGGATGTCAATTAATTGAAACGCGAAGTGGTTTGATTACGAGAAAACAGCCCAATTAGAAAGTGAATAAAACACAATTAGATCAGCAAAAGCTTTGGAATCGAGTGTCATGTGACTAGTTTGTCTTGGTACGCGATCTGACCCAGATTTGAATGGCTCCACTCTTCCAAGAGTTTCTTTTTTTCCTCGTTGGGAAACGCTTGAAAACAAGTATACTTTATATTTGTATGCCCTACGTATATATATCTCACTTTTGAAGGTAAACCACTATTTCGTTTTACTTCTTGCGTGTTTGATCACTTTCCTCCTTTTTTGTAAATATGTAAAAAACAAGAAGCCAAGAGTTCCACCTGAAAAGAATACTTTTTTGTTATTCGGAGCGTGTGTGGGGATAATGAAATAAATTATAAAATTATTTTACGAGTGAGAAGGTTTCTTGTAAACGGATTTATGGGTTTTGCATCCTCCTCTTGTTGCAATTTAATGTTTTGACCACCAATTAGGCCCCTTTCACACGGAGCGGATGCGGGTGCGGAAGCGGGTCCGCATACCCTTTCACACGAGCACTGAAGATGCGGGTGTTTCGCCCACATCTTTAGGTTGAAATTCGTGCATAAAAACTATTTTTTAGTAATTTTTGAAACTGTTTTTCTCCTTCACCCCTGATTCAGTGCCCATATGCAGCCTAGAGGTATTCTTTGGTGGTTTAGTCTAGAGCCACATAGAATATGGGAATAAAGATGTCTTAATTCCGATCCTCACAAGTAGTCGATGGGAGAAAATGTCTACAAATATTTTCAAAGCATTTTGAAAAAAAAAATCCGTCTTTCCGGAAAAATATGAAAGAAAAATTCCAAAAACATCCAATGTTCGAAAAATCCAATCCAAAAACATCCAAAACTAATATGTTCCTAAAAAAAAAAATTCAGGAGATATCAAAGAATTTGCAAGTAGAAAAAAAGGGGAGGGGTGGGAACGTTCAAAATGTCTGTGCTTAGAAATATTCACATCACAATTCTGTCTTAGGCCGGGATTACAGTATAAAAGTTTTATAAAAGTTAGTTTATAAAACTTGAAAAATGCAACCGATAGGCCGATCAGTTAAGTTCGCTCGAATGTAACAGATGTGTTTATTGGTTACATTTTTCAAGTTTTATAGTGTAATACCAGCCTTAGGCCGGGATTACACTATAAAAGTTTTGTAAAAGCTCTTTGATAAAACGTGAAAAATTCAACCAATATTATCTTATTGGTTGAATTTTTTGAATGCAAAATGTGTGTGTGTGTGTGCGCCGGTTGCATTTTCTTGAATGCAACCGATGCGCCTATTGGTTGAATTTTTCAACTTTCATAAAAGTTCTTTTATAAAACTTTATAGTATAATCCCGGCCGGATTACACTATACAAATTTTATAACAATTATTTAAAAAAAAGCAACTAATAAATTTATCGGTTGCATTTGCTCTAATGCAACCGATAAATTTATTAGTCGCTTTTTTCAAGTTTTATAAAAATACTTTCATAAACCTTTTATAGTGAAATCCCATCCTTAGATTAGTCATTTCTGAAATATAAAATTTCATTTTTTAAGTTTATACACTGAATATTGAGTAAAATATACTTGTAGGTATCGGGGAACCACCAAAAATATTCAAGTGCTAGGGTCTTCAAACGACTTAATCCGGTTAATTAAAGTTGCTATATCTCAATCTCAGAAGGAAACAAAGATATAGACGTATGTGGGTACATCGTATTTGATGAACAGGGACCCTCATATGGTGTTTGTAAGGGTATTTATGGCAAATAATTAAAAAAATTCCGTGAAAAATCACCTTCAAAAAGTAGCCAAAGATGCGGACGAATTCGCTCCGCATCCGCATCGTGTGAATAGCTCCGAATAAACCTATTGTCAAAACTTCTATGTGCGGATTCCAATTGTTAAAACTTCTTCCGGACCCGCATCCGCTCCGTGTGAAAGGGCCCTTACTTAACCTTTATGCCCGCACCTTCATGCGCTTTGAATCCCATTTCAATATTAGGATGTTTAGTTGAAATCATACCAATTAAGAATATTCTAAGTGATTTTCCAAATACATCAACAGTAAGTACGGGGTCATTCAAGTATTAACTCAACATCGATTGGAGGGGGGAGTTTCGAATTTGCTGACTCATGACAACGCGAGAGGGGGGTTTGGATAATGCTTACGTCATCAACCACCATTTATAAAAACATGAAATATTTTTGATGGCATCTTACTCGGTGTGCCAAAAACGAAAAAACCTTTTCCTAGTTTGTAGTCACATGAACTAATATTCTCCCAATTTATAAGTTCTCTATAGAGCCACTTTAGTGTTCTCTAAATGTTCCGCGAATCCTTCAAGTGATCTGGAAATGTGTCGCGGGCTGCTTAAGTGCTCTGGAACTGTGCCGCGTCATCCAAGTGATTCGTAATTATGCTGCGGATCACTAAAGTAATCTGGAAATGTGCCGCAGGTAACTTGTGCCGCAGGTGATGTAGAACTGCACTGCAGGACGCTTAAGTGCTCCAAAACTGCACCACATCTCACATAAGGGATCTGTAAAGGTTGAAACACACTACTATAACGTGACGTGTAACTACGTCACGTCAGATGGCGCAGGATCATATCGGACATTATGCGGTATGCACACTGGTCTGATGTTTTAAGAGATGCTTTAAGACCGAAACACACTAAGATGACGAATTTCCACGAATCAGAATTTACCGCGTCTCTGGCATGGTGTAAAATCACGTCACGTCAGTGTAGTGTGTTTCAGCCTTTACGCCATCAGTCGAAGTGAAGTCATTGTGTGTGTTGGTCGTGATACTGTACTACCGTTGTGAGAACTTATAACTGTTTTGAACTTTTGAAAAGTTTCTTCCAAAACACATCTCATCATGGATGTGAGATGTGTTTTGGATGATCTTGATGAGGAAGAAATTACTGCATTAATCGTGCAGTAAAGTACTCGAGAAAAATGTGGATGCATCCCATATATGGGGCCCGTCGCGAAAATAATAGCTGGACCCCTTAGTCCCAATTTTTCTTCTTCTGTGAGAGAGGAATCGAAAATTAAAAAAAAATTAAAATCATGAAAATTCGAAATAAATGCAAGGAGAAAATTTTTTTCAGAATTGGTGAAAATATAGAATAATAAAAATGTAGAGAAACCTCGCTGCAACGTTACTCGATACAACGACAAATCCCTCTACGACGATATTTTTCATGTCTTGCTCAGAAATGTCTATACTCGAATGTTAAACTGCTGACTCTCGATATAAAGATAATCCCTCTACAGTGATATATATATATATTTTACCTAGGTCCGCAGAATATCATTATATTGAAGATTCACTGTAATTCCAGAAGTGATAAAAATTCAGAATTCCAGAATTCATGGAAAATTCAGAAATTATTAAAAAAAACAATTCTAGATATGGTGGAAATTCAGAACTATTTCTTTCTAAATGAAAATGTCGATTTCCAGAATTTATGAAAGAAATTATTTCTAATGTAAAGGCGGCTCCCCGAAACGCATAGCCCGGTGCCACCGCACTTGTCCCACACCCTTAAAGGCGGTTCTAATTCCCATAAATGCAGATCGACAGCTGTCTGGTGAGCCAATACCTTTTATAGCAGAAACCCTCCGCGCGAAGCTTTGACGTCACTGAAGTCGTCTATTTCATCTGTAGCCATTGAATATAGCAGTCCGACGTATGCGAAATCTTTACCGTTTTTCGCAGTATATTCAATGACTACAGGTAAAATGGACGCCACGAGCTTCGCGCGGAGGCTTTCTGCTATAGATAGTGTTGGTAGGGTCATAGAGCAGAGAATTTGACCGAACGTGTTCGATAAGCTCCTCTTCCATCGTCGAAACGCGACCAAAAAGCAAAATAAATGAATCAAACCACGAACCAAAAACAAAATTGATCGAAACACGAAGCAAAAAAAACGAAGAAAACAAATATTGCGTCTTCACATGCCATCACACGACTGACGAAAATCTGATAGGTTTGATTTTTTTTTTCTGACACGTAATAAGGCGTGTTACGTCAGATTTCATAGTCCGACACATTCCCACGTCACGTCAGCACAGTGTGAACGTACCTAGAGAAGGCTCATAGGTGGAATTTATATCGCACGCTACGTGGTCTCACATCACGTCAGAGTAGAGTGCACGGATTTTTGCGTGTTACGTCAGATTACATCATCACAGACTTTACCACGTCACGTCAGCACAGTGTGAACGTACCTGCAGAAGACTCATTGGTGGAATTTTATATTACACGCATTAACGTATGGTAACACGTCACGTCAGCGCAGTGTGTTTCAGCCTTAAGTGTATCACGAACCGCTTAAGTGTTCTGGAACTGTGCCGTGGGTCACTCAAGTGATCTGCGTATGTGCCCCGAGCCTGCTTGAGGGATTTGAAAATGTGCCGCTGGCCACTTAAATGCTCTGGAATTGTGTCACGGGTCACTTAAGAGATCTGTAAATGCGCCACTTAGTTCATTTTTTACAAAATTAGGTTTGAGGTGGCAGGACACATCAGATAACCGCGAGGTCACATTTGGCCCGCGGCCATGGGTTTAGCATATGCCGCTGTGGTGGTCGAGTGGTCATAGTGACGAACTCCCGGGTTCGAGCCCCACCGTCGCCACAATGGTAGTCGGCTGAAGTTGGTTCTTTGCGGTTCCCAACTTCGAGGCGCAAATGCGAGCCGATTTTCCCGTTAAAAAGTCTCGCCACAAAGAGTAACAGGCCTACAAACAGTACAAATTTCAATCATTACACTTCACTCACTTCACTTCTGAAATATAGATGACAGTACTGAGAGAGAGAAAGAGACAAATCAGACACAGCACTAGATACGCACTCAGACTGTTAGGTACGCACACTTACCCTTCCGGCACATAGGTAGTAAATTGCCCATGGCGATAGAACTGAGTTGTGCTTGGTTTGAAAGAAAGTAAAAGAAAGGGTTTAGCTTAGTATATATGGCTTGGAGCAGCGCTTCCCAACAGGGGGTTACGAGAAAAGAAAATGGTAATGGCGGCCACTCAGCTAAAAAAAGAACAAAATAATTAAAAATAATTTTAAAAAGTAGGTAGAGGTTGTTACTAATACTATCAGTTTTAATATTGACCTCCCTATTAATAAAATCTTTGATGAAATGGGGGTTGCGTCCGCTGGAAGGATTAGTCTGCCCTCCTCCCGTCCGCACTCAACCTCGAATGATGAGATTGGCGCTCTCTATAGATATACAATATCATGGTTTCTAGAACATAATATAACTATAGATCGCACATGCAGGGTTGCTTTTTGTTTCCTACACCTAACCACGTGACGAGTGGGTACTTTCACGAGTGGTAAGAAGAAATTCCTTGGTATTCCCATGGCCACTCCTTGGGTGGACGCCGTGAGTGTTTTAGAAATAGCTCGATACGCGGAAATCCTGCAGTGCTTTTGGTTGCAATTTATTGAAGGTGACAAGATTACCTTTCACAGGCGAGTTAAATTTCCTTTTCCATTTTGTATTAATATTTATCAATTGGAAATTTTGTTCCGCGAAGTATTCCACCGATAGAGGATTGACGCACAATTTCAAATACAACGCCACAACAGGCAAAATGCCCAACGAGGTGGCTGTTCGTTTCCGATGAGGCTATGCGTTAATGTATTTAGATAAATAAAAATGTTTATTGTAATTTTATATAAATTTTACATAAATATATTACGATTAACATTTTTTAAAATTGATAAATTTGTGTCTTCGAATGAGAAATATGTTTGGCGAGCAAAGTTGGTGAGATTTTGACAGTTCGTCAGAAGTGTATATTCTGGGTATGTCCATAAAAATTAAATTATCATCTCTTATGGCAAATTTTTTTTTCTCGATGTTCTGGCCATGACCCGAAACAATTCATATTATTTATTTATTTTGGTTTTCTCACTTAAAATCGTCACAAAACAGGACCTCGTGAAAAATCTGGCCTAGGATCCAGAGGAGTACGGGGGGGGGGTTATCGAAGGATTGTGCCCCCCTTCCCAAGCCAACCAAAAATTAGAAAAATGAATCAATATTTCGACTAAGAAATTTTAAATATCGAAAAAACCTATGTTCTATTTTAACAAATTTTTGTTAATTTAAATGCATTTTGAGAAGGGTGGTAACCATTGGTATTAAGAGCGCACAGGCACATACAAATTGCACTCGTGAGATGACATCATATTTTTTTTTTCTGTTTATATATATATCTTGTTTTTGTTAAGACAAAAAGTTGGTTTAGAGAGAGATAGATGGCTTTTTTTTTCTCAGCCTGAGATATCAACGAAGCAGTTATTTTCCGGATATTATGCTGAGATGAACTCGGAAAGAAAAGTCATCACGTCTCCGCCGGGACACGAACCCATGCCCTCTTGCATACCGGACAAGAGGGTCAGGGGCAAAGCTCCCCTGACGCTGTCCAACCCCCCCCCCCCCCACCCCCAACTCCTCCAATGAAGCTAACTACTCGTCACATCTTCTTTACTTATAAAGCAAAATATTCCTCAGGCACTGCAAATGCCTGCGAAATAGTTATTCATTGCCAGTTTCCCATTCTGATTTCGATAAACAATGCACTGCCATCATAAATACAACAGAATACTCGATGCACCGCAATACATACGTGATGCACCACGATAGGCAATACAGCACAATAAGTAATGCACCACTATATGCAATGCACCATTACATCACCAATACAGCAGATTAAGTAGTGATTCACTATATATACGGTGTATCACAACACGTAAAGCACCACTATCGGCAATAAATCACAATACTCAATCCACCACTATATGCAGTGCACCACAATACAGCACAAAACGCAATGTACCACCTTCGACAATGCAGCAATAAGTAATGCACCACTATATGCAATGCACCACCATATCAGCAATACAGCAAATTAAGTAGTGATTTTCGACAATGCAGCACAGATTGTAGCGAGAAGCTACAATTTTGAATGGGAAATTCAAGGGGAAAGATGTGTGTGTGTGTGTGTTTTTTTTTTTTTTTTTTTTGTTGCCACGTATTCCAATGATCCTAACAGATATGCCATTGGAATTCAAACATTTACAGTTTCCGGTGCGACTCGCTTTTGCAATGACCATCAACAAAGCACAAGGACAATCGCTGAAAGTGTGTGGGCTAGATTTGGAGAATTCTTCTCACATGGACAACTGTATGTGGCCAGCTCACGCGTCGGAAAACCTGATTTATTCCTGTACGCACCAGACGGAAAAACAAAAAATATCGTGTATCCACAAGCACTCTAATAAATAAATAGCATTAAAACGACGCTTTAAAATGTTTTCCATATGAAAATGAATAAGTTTCAATAAAAATGACACAATGTCAATTGAATGTTATCATAACGAGTTTCCTTGAATTTCCTTTCTTCTGAGATCGCAGCAACGCTCGACGGGTAAGCTAGTATGTATATATATACATAACACCAAACATGGCCCCCCGCTCTGTCCCTTTCGGGATATAAGCGGATTACCTTGCGGCTGGGCCATGCTGGAAGAACTCTCCTGACATCCGGGCCCGGCGAACATCCCCCGACTCGCAAGCCACCGGGTCCGTCCCGCCGGGACCCCACTCCATTCCAAGCAGCCACACTCCGGGAAGCTCCCGGAAACCTCCGATGGGATAGTTTACAGACGAGCTTGATGGTCATGTGATTACCAAATTTGTGTGTCAGGTACTTTTTTTTTCAATTTATTATTTATCAACGAAAATTCTCATTAATTTTATAACAATAGGTGGAGCCAAAAACTATGCCTACAGGAGATCTGACGGTAAAACATACTGCAAGATTCGCGGCTTCACCCTAAACTTCCAGAATTCAGAAGCCCTCAACTACGACACTATGAAGGCTCTAGTACAGTCAATGAATTTCTCCACAAAGGCCGTCATCCAAGACAAATATAAAATCATGAGAGGTGAAAAGGAGACGTATCACAAGCAGAGTAGAGGAGAAAAAATACGGCCTTGTATATGACAAGAGGGTTCTTCTGCCTGATTTTACAACGCTGCCTATGGGTATTGATTTTTTTTCTGATTATCGCAATAACGGCAAAGACCCCTACTCTAATGAATAAATTTTTTATTGTTTGTTATAGATTTGTTTCTCTCGTTCTTGTGTTATTTCTTTCGGGTATTTAATGTTATGCACACAGAAATATCTGTCATTTGCGATGGAGGAGTTGAAGCTTAAACATCCTTTTGGATGTACAGTGTCTGGACCGACTTCTTCGGGAAAAACCCGTTTTGTTGTCGAAAAAATGATTGATCCATTTCTTACGGAAATTGTCTGGTTCTATGGTATTTATCAATCGTTTTATGAACGAGGTTGTTTGTTCCATTTTCAGGTGTCAAATTCATAGAAGGTTTACCTACAGATTACGAGTCTTACATCGGTTCACGAACGCTATTCGTTATCGATGATCTGATGTCCGAGTTAGGCAACCACAGGCGAATAACTAATTTGTTTATTCGCGGAAGCCACCACAGAAACCTCTTTCTATGATATTCATCGTTCAAAATTTCTTTCATAAATGTAGTCAGATGCGAGAAATATCTTTGAATGCACATTATATCTGGTCTTGTTCAAAAATATCCGAGAGATAGAAGCCAAGTTCAACATTTAGCTAGGCATATGTATCATCACCACCTAGAGATAGAAGGCCTCTGCAGTGTTTGCCATAAACGTCATTCAGACTACCTAGTAAGTTTGCCACATTTTGAAACACAGCATCCTATATCACTTCTTATTTTGGCGTCGAATATACCTGATTGACTCACAAATATCGCATAGTGGTTGGATGTGGGGCATAGAAATTGCCAATTCTGAGCCCGATCATTTCTTTTCCTCGCAACTATGATACTACTGCTACTGAACCAAACACCAACTCGACAGTTATCTACTCTACGGGAAGTTTTGAAGCTCTTTTAGAGTGTGCTTTACTATAGATATTTTGAAAGACCTCCCGTGAGGCATTATCTTATTAGCACTGCTCCCCTCCCTGGGGCGGTTTGAGCTTATCCGCCGCCTGGGACCGTCGTGAGACAGTTTAGTTTTTCCGAAGATGATGTCACTCTTCGCTATCCATACGAAGGTTTTTTTTAACAGCTGGTTGATGCTAAGATAAATCCAGAAAAGAAAGTTCAACTGGCCTTGCGGGGAATTGAACCAACTTCCTCTCACTTGCCGGGTGAGCACACTGAACTACAAAGCCAACGAATTCTCTTTCCTTGCAGCTCGTGTGCTCTGAACGGGAACGTACATAGACAGCCAGACTGCTGTCAAAACTTTCGCAGCAGAGAGTGACACATCATTTTCGGATAAATTGCCATCTGGTGGCAATGTCAGAACTTGTTAGCTTCGGCCTGAGTTAGGTCTGGCTGTCCATGCATGGCTCCATTCAGCGCACACAAGCTCTAAGCAAATAGGATTCATTGGTTCTGTGGTCTAGTACGCTCACCCGGCAAGTGAGAGAACGTGGGTCCCCACAAGGGAGCTTGAATTTTTTTTCCTGGATTTATCTTCCAGCAGTCAAAACCTTCGTAGTAATAGCGGCGAGAGACATCATCATCGGATATTATCAAAGCCTTTGAAAGTAGGAACAGAAAAGCGTTAGCGGAAGGGGGAAACACCTTCAATGCCCGTGCTTAGAAATATTCACACTTTAATTCTGCATTAGATTAATTACTTCGGAAATATAAAATTTCATTTATTTATTTATAGATTCAATATCGAGTAAAATATACTTGTAAGGACCGGGTGGTGGGGACACCAAAACCATTCAAGTGCTCAAGGCCTCCAAACATCTTATCCGGCCCTGTTAAAAGACAGCTAGATGCTGTCTTTTGAATCTCCCTTTTCCCTCCTAGAATGTGCCAATCTCAAATGGCTGGACTTGAATCACTATGGCCTTCTTTCAAAGGGCTCGAACACTTTTCAAACGAGCAAACCAAATCCAGCTCCTGGAATAGGCTCTGCACACAAGCTGCTACGGAATATGGTATGCCCTATAAGACAGTATTTCGGCCCAGGCGAACGCAGATGCAACTTCCAGTGCAGTCCAGCTCCACACCAAAAGATATATCAGAGAAACATCTGGCAAGCCTTTTTCCAGAGGTGTGTACATCAATACCGATCCAAAACGACCATCTGAACAGCCCTCTTGCATAGCCACCATTTGAGGAACATGAGGTCTTACGAATAATACAAGGTGATTCAGAAAAGATGGGAGAAACTTTAAGAAGTGATAGTTCACGCTGGCATAAATTTACAAGGCTGGAGTCCGCGCCTTTTATTCACTGTTACGGAGATTTGTGTACTGTTTCTTTTTTTTCCCAGGTTACATTTGCATGCATATATGGTGTTCTTTATCTCCAGATAATTTTCAACAGGAATGCCGTTTTAATGTTTGCGGAGCGGCCGTTTCGAAACGCGCTCCCGCGTTCGCGTTTCATGTTAGACCATGCATTCTTTGATGACAATTGTTTGTATTGATGTGTACTATCACCTCTTAAAGTTTTTCCCATCATTTCTGAATCACCCTGTAGATGGAAAGGAGAAAGGTGCTCGAAAGGTGCGTTTGGAAAAGGTGCTCGAAAAACTTTTTACACAAAGATTCTCCTACTATGTTGATCAGGACGGCCTCCTTCATCTTTTCAATTTGGTTTTTGTATGGCTCGCTCAACAGATGATGCCCTTCATCTAATGGAACAGATTGAGAATAGGAGGAAGGAACATCTATTCACAGCCGTTATCTCCGTCGACATTAAGAGATCTTTTAATTGTGTGCGTCATGAGGAAATAACTAATAGCCTTCGAATTATGTCTATTCCTCTTCAGCTAAGAAAAATTTTGGAGGACATTTTCTCGGGACGCACCATCACTCTTAATATAAGTACAGCACCAGCATCCAAAACGTTGGTTTCAGGTTGCCCCCAGGGCTCATGTAGTGACCCGCTTTCTAGGAATACTACATTCGATTCATTACTTCGACTCCAGTGGGCCACGAGGATCACAGCATAAGCCTTTGCCGATGACTTCCTTCTCTTGATGTCTGCGAAGGAACCCACTGAAATTACAGCCTCTGTCAACGCTGCAATGGCACAGATCTCCGAATGGTTACAACAAAATGATCTGCAAGTGGAACCATCCAAATCATCATTTCTCTGGCAAAACAAGAGGAAAAAGCGTCTCACTATGAAAACTAACGGGGAACAAATTAAGTTTGCTGAAAAAGGTCTCAAAATTTTAGGAATATGGTTCGCCAACAAGCTAATTTTTTTGGCACACTCACATTACTTACTCAGAAAAGCCACCAATACGCTGGATCATTTCAGACGATTATTGGGTGCAGGGTGGGGATACCATCGTAATCTGAGGAACACCCTCTACAGAACTGTACTGTATCGACAGATTGCCTTTGGGGCTCCCATCTGCTTTTCTTCCCCCTCTGCTCGGCGCCTGGCAAAGCTGGACGTGTTCAGTAAAATTTTCAAGGATCGCGTATGCGAGTATTTGCAGACTGGTAAAGGTACAGAGTTCAAAAATAAAACTATTCAAGTTTATCTAAATTCGATGAATGTCATACATTTTTCAACAGAGAGCGAGAAAAAAGCCTCTGTCGTCGAGAGATTTAACAGACCTCTAAAACAGAAAATGTTTAAATATTTCACACATAATAATATACGCACAATACAAAAACAGTTACTGGTTTAGTCTTTATATTGCCACGTATTGTTGTAACTATGTAATAGATAACTTAATATGTCTATGTATTTGTGGTTTAAAGACTAAACCAGTTCTTGTTAGTGGCGCAGTGGTAAAGATGCTTCTTCCACTATGAAGGTTATCATCAAGGTCCACGGGTTCGAATCCGGGCATAGAACATTAGAAGCAAGTTCTTTACCTACCGAGCCTAGGGCGACCACCGATAGATGGAGCCTTTATTTCCCACCCAACTCCACTGGTTGAAAATTGCCGTATGGCGATATATGACCGAAGTTGGTGTGCGGTGTAGAAGTTCTTGTTACTACAGAGAATCAATCGGTCGTTTGAAATGAGCTGTATAAGGATATCTTGAAACCCGTGAAGACAAAGGAGACAAACATCGGAGATACGGTCCGTATAAGTCGCGTCAAAATGGTTTTCGACAAAGGATATGAACATTGATTGACTCGTGAGATTTCCACTATTAAAGAGAGACTCGAGCGCTTACCTCCAGTGTACAGGATAAGCGACTCTGACGGCGAGATTGTCCAGGGTACTTTTTACGAATCTGAATTGCAGAAAGTGAAGCCGAGCGAATATTATCAAGTAGAAAAAATTCTAAAAAGACGCAAATTGAGAGGTAGAATGGAGTATTATGTAAAATTTAATGACTGCGACAGCAAGTTCAACGCATGGGTGAGTCATCTCAAGCTTATATAAGTGACAGTGTTTGCGCAATTATCAGTCATTCAACAGGATGTCGTTCTATGTAACACTCCCCAGTGACAGTTCAGGATCATACTATCCTGAAAACACTATATCCCATTTTGTCACAAGACTGCCATTTCCAATAAACTTGACTGGTGAATGGAAGTGCGCGCTTTCGAAAATTGTTTATTCTCACACATAACCGAAAAAAATAATCAGTTCGGATTCGATCTGGGTGATGGCAAACGACATGGAAGAAACGTTACAGTCGGATATTACGAGACAGTTCCCGATCTCTTGAACGGCATGAAGATACCGGCTTTAAGAAACAAAATAGTGTTTAATTACAATGAAAACACCAGAAAAGTGAAAATAACTCTAAAAGTGGAGCAAAACTTCTGTTAAAAACTGTCAATGCGGAGCTACTGGGATTTGAACCATTGCTGATCGAAGAAACTACCGAAAGTCCTTATGTTGCTCACACAAACGTGTTTTTTCCAGTTTTGTACGTCTATTCAGATATCGTGCAGCCTCAGGTTGTGGGAGATGTGCAAGCTCCACTACTGAGAGTCTCGTGTGAAAGGAAAGGGTAACGAAGTTATAAGCTCACATTTTGATAGACCTCACTATCTCCCTACAGCTCGAAAAGAATTCCAGACTATAGAAATAGAAATTCGAGACAGTTCGTGAAATCACATACCTTTCAGTAGAGGAAAATCGATTCTGATTCTTCACTTCCGTATGAGACAACTCTTATACCGGTATTATCGACCTATTGTCATTTACGAACTAAATACGAAAGATGAAGGTTCCATGCCATTGTTGCACTGAACAGTTTGAAGACTATTATGTCCAACAAGCCGGCCAAGGCCTGCCGTATTATTCGGGCGTTGTAATGCAGAGAGGATATGGACTAGGGACCATATTCGGCAGTCTTTTTAGAGTAGCCTTACCTTTTCTGAAAAAGGAGCTAAAACTGTTGGCAAACATTTTACGCTCCGGCGCTGATATCGTTGATGACGTAATGAAAGGGGAAACGTCAAAAAAGCAGCGAAAAGAAGAATGGGTGAAGCTAGAAATATATTGACGGAGAAAGCTGTGGTCAAGACTCGGTCCATGTTTAAAGCGGGACATAAAAGGAAATGTAAGAAGGTGAAACGCATCATTTTAGACAAACGACCCAATTTCAAACGTCTCTGATGGGGGCCCACTGGAATTTAACATTGGCGAAAGTGGTGACGAGTATCTGGATCTCTCTAAAACGTTAATTCATGTGAGAGCTAACGTCGTGAAAGGCGATGGAACTTTTCTGGAGTAAAGTCGCCCCAGTGAACCTATTTTTGCAATCCATGTTTTCCCAAGTTGATGTTTCCCTGGATGACCGTCTGGTTTCATCTTCCAGTAACACGTATCCCTACCGAGCTATGATAGAAAAACTCTTGAATCACGGAAACGAAAGCAAAGTCAACTGACTACAGAACTCTTTTACAAAGACACTGCCGGAAAAATGAGTGATGTGGACCTGAAGTCACAGAGGATCCCAACGAAGGTCTAATACAGCGAGCAGCGTTCATCGAAGAAAGTAAGACCGTCGACATGATGGGTTCTATTCACGGACACATATTTTGTCAACAGCGACTCTTACTGAATCTTGTCTCTCTAAGAATAAAAATGATACGTAGCAAGTCAGAATTTTGTCTGCTTTCACCAGACAAAGATGCAAACTTCAAGGTTATTCTCCGTTCCGCCTGTTTATACATAAGACATGTCAAAGTGTCTCCTGGTGTGCTTGTAGGACATGCGAAAGCTCTAAGCCATACCCCAGCCAAGTATCCGATAGACAGAGTAATATGTCAAGTTTACTCGGTACATCAGGGTAGCATATCGTGGGTTCAAGACAGTGTCGTCGTTGGGCAATTACCCAAGAGAGCGGTAGTCGCTTTAGTAGACAACGGCGTTTTTTCGGGATCGTATGGCAAATCGCCGTTCGAGTTTAATCATTACGATCTTAACTTCATAGCCGCGTATACTGACGGATAGCCAGTACCTTTCAGGCCTCTAGAGCCCCAGTATGATCAAGGCTTATATGTCAGAGCGTATCATAGTTTGTTTTTAGGTACTGAAAAAGCATGTCAAGACAGAGGTATAGACATCTCTCGAAGTGAGTTCCCATTGGGTACGCTATCTACGCCTTTGATCTGAGCGCCGATCTCTGCCAAGGCGATCATTTCAACCTGATCAGAAACGGCAACCTACGACTGAGCAGCAGATGTCACTTATTAAACACCGGATGTCGATAGCGATAAGGCATTGGAGGTCAACAGAGATAAGACACCGGAAGTCATTTAATAAACAACAGATGTCACTTAATCAACACCGGAATAGAGATAAGACACCGGAAGTCGGTTAATTAACGACAGATGTCACTTAATGACCAGATGTTGGCATTCTTTGAACTCCGGGATGATTGGATCGCATTCACTCTTCGAAGTTGGGAACCACAGAAAACCAACTTCAGCCGACCAGGGTACCGTTGAGAACACCGGAAGTCATTTAATAAACAACAGATGTCAATTAACACCGGAAAAGAGATAAGACACCGGAAGTGCGATAAGACACCTCGTACTGTATTTCACTACCGGAAGTGTGACGTCACTTCCGGCGGTATACCACTGCCCATACTACTGAAATGCTCAACTACGAATCAATGAAAGCTCTAGTCCAGTCCATGGATTTCACCACGAAGGTTATCGTTCGAGACGAATATAGAATCACGAAAGAGGTGAAAAGAAGACGGGTCATAAGCAGAGTGGAGAAGAAAAAGTACGGCCTTGTATACGACAAGAGGGTTCGTCTACCTGATTTCTTGACGCTACCCTACGGCTACTAATATGTATATTGTTATCTGAAACAATAAAAAAAATTGACATTGAAACCTAGTGTACGTGTTTTTTTTCTTTGTGTATTCCCTTATTTTTGGTAGTTAAATCGCCTACAGTCGGCATCGGAAGAGGGAAAAAAATAACGCCATTGCACTGAGACGGAAGGACCCCGGAAGTGACGGGTTTTTGTATTATATTTCATTTCATAAATAAATTGTACGAGTAAATATTTGTTTATAAAAGGCTCTTATCTGAGCTCTCATAGAAAGTCCCAGAGCGAAGCAGCATAATTTGTACACTAATGGTTAATTAGCATCATCAACGGAAGTAAAATAAAGCAGTATTATCATCACAAAGAAAATCCCCCCCCCCCACGAATAGGACGGAAGGTCTAGCACTAGCGAGCGTGCCGAAAATTACGCTAGCGCCGCGTATACTACTTAAAGTATTACAAGGTTTGCAATTTAGTAACAACCCATATGAGGGTTGTCTACTGAGGGGTGTTCACAAACAGTGCAACCATGAAAAGTGCGTAATTATTGTACTATTTAATGAATTAACGATATTTAAAAAAAAATTACTCATGCTCTGTAAACATAAATCTCTGATTAGCATCTCTCAGTTATGTCCCATAATCCGTGAGAGTTTTTGAGTTACACAACATTAACTTTCTTTTCCTGCTTTAATGATAAATATTTCTCATGATGGATGCTCTGAATTCAAAGATCTGTAAATTACCCATTTCGATTGACATTAAAATTTATTTCTCTGTACACATACACTCACTACACTACTGACACGCAAACGCAAACTTGTCTTTTCCTTCATATGCCAATCCCACGCAATTGTAGGTCGGAAGACAGCCTGCAAAGGCTTAGGAACCGAGAAAACGTTCAATTCTGGTCTGGTATGAATGGGGCGAAATTCTAAGGATTACACAACCTATGTTATATCCACGGTTTATGCTATATGCGGATTATGTTATAAGTGCACTGGACTGTATATGCAACTTTTTGGAATTTCGAAAAAAGAGATATAAAAAACATTTGAAAAATAAGGTTAAATTAGGGGGAAATAGAGATATTACAATCGAATCCCGTTTTAACGAATACTGTTACAGCGAAAATATCGTTTTGACGAACACTATTCTAACTCCCCAGGTAAGTATACACAGGAACAATGTTCAAAAACCTGGAATTCCTTCATAACGAAATTTCATTATAGCGAAGAGATTTCTCCGGTCTCTTGAAGTTTGTTATAACGGCATTCGACTGTACTACAATGTTAGATTTCAATCAAGTACTTTAACATTTTAAAGCAATATGGCCGGTTTTTTTTTTAACGGTCGGATAAATAACTGCGAAATTTTTGATTTGAACTGTTATTTATTCGAGTAGTGTTTTTTTTTTGTTAACCAATGTGAAATTTTCCATTTGGAATTCCTTGTTGCGAATAACTGCGAAATTTCTGATTTTAAAACTTTTTTTTTGTTGCGAAATTTACGTATCTCTAAATATATAATTAATATTAAATAATAAAATTTATAAGCCTTTTTGAAATTAATGAAATTTGAGGAATCGAAAAGACCGCCTGAAACCATGTGCGAAAATAAAACGATAGAGAAAAAAAAAACCAGCGCTCAACTTCGTCAAATTTGAATTTCACCAAGTATTCCACTATGAGTGACGTAATGGCACATCACTAACTTCGACCAATCACGATGCGCAAAATTTCTATAATGTTACTAGAAAAGTAGGATTTGTTTATACGCGCCTCTCTCTCGGACAAAGGGATTTTGGGTCTTTTTTTGGACCCCACTTGACTGGAAACATCCGATAACCAATTTACATTCTGAAAGCCGAAAATTTTGACTAGATCTCATTCTCATTTTTATTTTCATATTTCATTCTCATTTTAACTGAAAAAAAGTCATTTCAAAATTGACTTAAACTGAAGAAATAATTTCAAACTAATTAAATTTCTTCAATTATTTTGGCCCTCTGATTAACCGGATTCCCGGTGACCCGTTGTATACCGAATTAAGCCGTTGTTAATGGCCGGAGTTGTTCAGCTGTGGGCTTCGCGAAGAGTTCTGGGTTTTCCCACAATGTCTGATAGGTTGAAGACCCTGGGACCGAGATTTTTTTTCGGTTGAGGTTTCCGCTTAATAAAGGTTCAATTGACATAATGTGCAAAAAATCGATGTAACGATCTCTTAGGTAATCGAAATAACATATAAAAATAAATTAATTGAAAATAAATTGAATAATTTCAAAATAGAAGATAAAATTAATGATACAAAGGTTTCTAACAGCTGGCTGATGCGAAGATATATTTTAGAAAGAGAGAAAATTCAACTGTTTTGGCCTGACAAGCGCTTGAGCTTTGGACTGAGTTAGGTCCGACCGTCCATGTACGGTCCCGTTCAGTGCACACGAGCTCCAAGGAAAGATTAAGATATTCGTTGCCTCTGTAGTCTAGTGTTCTAGGGCGTTCACCTCGAAAGTGAAAGGACGTGGCGTCGATTCTCCGCAGGGGCAGTTGAATTTTCTCTCTTTCCAAAATATATCTTCGCATCAGTCAGCTGTCCGAAACCCTTGTAGTATGGATAGCGGAGAGTGACATCATCCTCGGGAAATTAATTAGACAGACAGAATTTTTATTGTTAGGCCGTGAGCCTATTACAATGGTGGTGACATTTGAATATATATCATACGCTGAAGGGAGAGAGACAATACATCAATTTGAGATTGGGGATTAGGATTGCACTGAGTTAGTTACATTCGTGACAAACAATATATTGAATAAAGCAAGAAAAAAATGCATAAAAATATTTAAAACAAAAACGCATTGAATAGGAACATAAGAAGATTCTTTGAATAGGAAAAAAAAGCACATATATATCAAAGAGTGCATCAAAATATATTTATGTCTCGGATTCATTTGCATACTCGCTTTCTGTGAGAATAAAATTTTTTAGTCTTTGAGCAGCTACAATGAAATTGAAAATTGAATGATATTGTTTATGAGATAATTTTAAGAGACCATTCAAATCAAAATGACTTATGAGGTTAGACAGATATTTTCGTCTATATGAACGATAGATTGAACAGTTGAAAAAAACATGGTGCCAGGTTTCGAGTTCGTTCAGATTACACATATTGCAGAAATTGTGGGGAGATATTGCAAAGATTTTTCCATGAAAAAAGATTGAATTATGTTTTATTCTAAGTTGAAAAAGGACTCTTTTCACTGTGATATCAATTTTTGATGTCATGTAATCCTCAACAAATGTATGCGATTTGAGAAACTTATAATGAGGGTGGTTATTACTATTTTCCATAGCACTTGTAGAGCCTCAATATAAATTCTTATATGTATTATTATTATTATTACTTTACTTTGTACATTGGCTCTCTCTTAACAAGCACGCTCTGGTCACGTGAAAGAATCTGAGTACATTCTGTACTGAAACACGAGATGATCACGTAACCGGATGCCCCTTCGGAGGGTCCGAAGGGCCGTGTGTGTGTGTGTGAACATCAGTTCAGCTCCAGCTCTCACACGAGATGCACCAACGTCGTCTTTCTCTCTCTTAATATATGTACCATGTAAATAATATCTTCTATATAGCATCATAATTAAAGATAATGTATCTACAACTACGTCTCATTCATATGGAGTCAGATACAATTGCGCTACCGTCACCACTTAGCATTAGATTTCAGCATTGGTGACCACAGACGTTTAAACGCAAATAATGATGCCTTCTGAATATTCTTCAAAAGACGCCATTACGGTGAGAGCAGCAGCAGAGAATTTTTCTCCCAGCAACAGTGGACCACGGAGCATCCTCCCTCGTAAGGTCACTTCCGCTTGACCTCTTGGCTCTCTTCTCTCTCAAGCAACAGGATGATGGCAGCAGAAGGGGACAATACCGTTCCCCAAGTTTCCAGTGTCGCTCTCCGCCTTCCCCCATTTTGGAAGACAAATGTTTCTCTCTGGGTGAAGCAATGCGAGCAAGCTTTCCTCCTCAGCCGCATTACAAGTGATACCAAATTCGCCGCTCTCGTCGCTAATATCGACTCAGAAACATTACATGCGGTTGCCGATATTGTCGTCAATCCTCCTGAGACCGGGAAATTCCAGGCTCTTTCGGACCGGCTGATACAGGAGTTTGCCGAAACTGAATCTGCCAAAATCAAGAAGTTGCTCACAGAAATTCAACTCGGAGATGATAAACCATCACAGCTGCTACGGAAAATGAGCCAACTCTCGGGATCTCGACTAACCGATGATTTCTTAAAGACATTGTGGCTACAACGTCTTCCCACTCAAATCCAAACTATCCTCTCAATATCGAGTGATGGACTGGATAAACTCGCGGAACTTTCTGACAAAATCGCGGAAATAAGCCAAAATACATCCATTTGTGCTGTTTCTCCACCGCCGGATCAAGATGACTTGCGTGCACAAATCGCAATGCTCACCAAAAAACTGAATGAACTTTCCTCTCAACAACGCGGACGTTCACCACATCACGGGCGAAACAACTTCTTCAAGAGGCATTCGAGTTCCAGAAACAGGAAAAATTCCTCCGAAATGTGCTACTACCATCATCGTTTCGGTAAAAATGCTCGGCGCTGTACTACACCGTGCAACTTCAGCGCACCAAAAAACGAAGGAGCTCCGTCATAGCTGGCATGGCGAACATGAGCTCAGAGACCAGCAGGTTGTTCATCCATGATCGTAAAACGGGAATAAAATATCTCGTTGACACGGGCAGTGAAATTAGTGTCGTTCCGCCGTCAGCGATTGCTTCCACCACTCCCTGCTCTACATTTCGTCTCTACGCAGCAAACCAGACGTCAATACCGGCCTACGGTACCAAAAATATTGTCCTAGATCTGGGTTTGCGACAAAATTTTCCATGGACATTCGTCGTCACCAAGGTTTCGTGCCCTATCATCGGAGCAGATTTTCTGCGCAATTTCAATCTCATGGTAGATTTGAAAAAGCGTCGTCTCATAAGCTCTAGCACATCACTTCATTCACTGGGATCAGTGCATCAAACGGCTCATCTCTCAATTTCCACAGTGGGCCCATCTCAGTACGAGAAAATTCTTTCTGAATTCCCAGACATCACAAATCCGTGCTTAATAGGCGAATCTGCTTCGCACGACACAGTTCACCACATAGTGACTAAAGGTCCTCCAATATGTTCTCGACCGAGACGGCTTCACCCTCAACACTTTGAGAAGGTGAAGACGGAATTCGATTTTTTGTTACAACAAGGAATAATTCGTCCTTCAAAAAGTTCATGGTCTTCACCATTGCATATTGTTCCGAAGTCGGAAACATCTATACGGCCAGTGGGAGATTATCGAAAATTAAATTCTGTCACAGAATTCGATTCCTATCCCATCCCATACCTAAGTGATTTCAGCAATGCCCTTCATGGTAAGTCAATTTTTTCAAAATTAGGTATTTTCAAAGCGTATCATCAGATCCCTATTTTTGAACCTGATATTCCTAAAACAGCGGTGACAACACCATAGGGTCTGTTCGAATATACTAGGCTTTGTTTTGGTTTGGTAAATGTGCCTCAAACATTTATGCGTTTCATGCACGAGGTGTTACGAGGTTTATCTTTCTGTTATGCATATTTAGATGATATCCTCGTATATTCATCATCTGTTGAAGAGCACGAAAATCACCTGAGACAAATATTTGAGCGTTTACACAAGTATGGTTTGAAACTTGATATTTCTAAATGTGTATTAGGTGTAGATAATTTGGAATTTTTAGGTCATTTAATCACTCCTCTTGGCATTAAACCATTACCTAGCAAAGTGCAAGTAATATTAGATTTCAAGAGACCTGACACAATTTCTCAGTTGAGAAAATTTCTTGGTCTCATAAATTTTTATAGAAGGTTCATAAAACACGCTGCTGAGTCGCAAATACTCTTACACGATTTTCTAAAGGGCTCACGCCGTAAAAAAGATAATCGTAAAATTGAATGGACCGATTCAGCACTCGCAGCATTCAATCAATGCAAAGAGCAGCTAGCTAATGTCACTCTATTAGCTCATCCTTCCACATCTGCAAAACTTGCACTTCATGTTGATGCATCTGATTTTTCAATTGGTGGTGCATTACACCAGGTAGTGGACAATTCTTTGCAACCGCTAGGATTTTTCTCTCGCAGACTCACTCCAGCGGAAACACGCTATAGCGCATATGACAGAGAACTATTGGCTGCATATTCTTCTATCAAATATTTTCGACACATGCTCGAAGCACGTCAGTTCACTCTATTTACAGATCAAAAACCTTTGGTCTATGCTTTTCGGCAGAAGCATGACAAATGCTCGCCTCGCCAAACCAGACATTTGGATTTCATTTCCCAATTCACGAGTGATATTTGTCATATTCCTGGCTCAGAAAACATAGCAGCCGATATAATGTCCCGCATATGTGCTATTTCAATGCCAAGCCCAATTAATTACAATGAAATCGCTGAAGCTCAAGCAACAGATGATGAATTATTAAAATTGATGGGTGATTCAAATTTTGGCTTACAATTGAAAAAAAAATTAAACTTCCCGAATCTGACATAGATTTAATTTGTGATATCTCCACTGGAAGTGCACGTCCTTACATTCCTGTGCAGTATAGGAAAACGGTGTTTGATCACGTTCATAACTTAGCGCACCCAGGCATCAGAAGAACGATCCACCAAATCCGTTCTCGCTTTGTTTGGCCTGGTATCAATAAGGAAATAACAAAATGGGCAAAAACTTGCATGGCTTGTCAAAAAAGTAAAATTCACAGACATGTCAAATCTCCTTTGAAAGAATTTCCTATGCCATCTGCAAGATTTGGCCACATTCATCTGGACATAGTGGGTCCATTAACTCCATCAAATGGTTATTCTTACTGTTTGACCATGATCGATCGTTTTTCCCGCTGGCCAGAAGCACAACCGATAAAAGACATCGCAGCTCCAAATGTAGCGGAAGCCTTTTATAACTGTTGGGTATCCCGTTATGGTGCTCCATCAGTTATAACAACTGATCAAGGTCGACAATTTGAGTCCCACCTTTTCCGCTCTCTCCTACAACTTCTAGGCACCGAACGAGCTAGAACTACCGCTTTCCATCCTCAAGCGAATGGTTTGATTGAGGAATTTCATCGACCACTAAAAACGGCCATTAAATGCCATAACACCGAACGTTAGACCGAAGTATTACCGAGCCGCTCTAAAAGCCGACCTGCAGTGTACGCCAGCCGAACTCGTGTTTGGTGCACCCTTGCGTCTTCCCGGCCAATTTTTCGACTCAACGAATGTCAACATTGACCCTTGTGACTACGTAAATAAGTTACGGGGCCACATGCAGCAGCTCCGTCCAACGCCAACAAAACATCATGGAAAACGTGCTACATTTGTGTATCCAGAACTGATGAATGCTACTCGCGTATTACTACGTCGTGATAGTGTCCGAAGACCCCTCCAGAGACCATATGATGGTCCCTTTCTTGTCATTAACAAAAATGAAAAAGTGTTCAAACTTGACATCAATGGCAAAACAGTTTCGGTTTCCATCGACCGCTTAAAACCACCATTCTCCCTCTCGGAAGATACAACGCCACTGGTGGCGAAAACGCAAACTAACGACTCTACGTCAGAGAAATCGACCACGAAATCGAAACCACCAGTGACCACACGATCTGGACGTCGAGTCCGGTTCACGGATTTTTATCGTGTCCAACATTGACACTGGGGAGGGGGTACTGTAGAGCCTCAATATATATTCTTATATGTATTATTATTATTATTGCTTTACTTTGTACATTGGCTCTCTCTTAACAAGCACGCTCTGGTCACGTGAAAGAATCTCAGTACATTCTGTACTGAAACACGAGATGATCACGTAACCGGATGCCCCTTCGGAGGGTCCGAAGGGCCGTGTGTGTGTGTGTGAACATCAGTTCAGCTCCAGCTCTCACACGAGATGCACCAACGTCGTCTTTCTCTCTCTTAATATATGTACCATGTAAATAATATCTTCTATATAGCATCATAATTAAAGATAATGTATCTACAAGTACGTCTCATTCATATGGAGTCAGATGCAATTGCGCTACCGTCACCACGTAGCATTTAGCATTTCAGCACACTCATGTCAATTTGGAGATTTTGGTCTAGAAGTGTTTGCAGAATCTGTGGCAGAAACTTAACAGCTGTGTTGGGATCCTGAGCAAACCAAACAAACCCAAAGCCAGATTTTTCAATTAACAGTTTGATGTCTGAAGCCCAGTTAAATTTTGACTCAGTGGACGAGTTGCTATATTGGTGTAAATATGATTTCTTACTAAGTCTAGAGTCCGGCATTTTGAGAATACGTATCCAGAATTTAACAATCAACTTTATAAATGTAATAGATAAAGAGGTATATCCGAGTTCCAATCGCAATATGTAATTTGGAGTATATTTTGACAAATTAAATAGTTTCTTAATAAAAAAATAGAAGCATTTGTCGAGTTGTAGAAGGTAATGCATTGACCAAATTGGTGAGCCATAGATCAAGACAGAGGTTACCATACCGTTAAATAGTTTAAACCAGCTGTAAGGGGAATTAAGTTTGGCTCCAAGAAGAATAGGCCATAATGCATGTATTGCAGATATACCCTTCGCTTGGAAGTGATTTTTTGCCAGATGGTATGTTCCAGAGGAAGAAAAGGGAATTCCGAGGTAAGTATAAGAATTAAAGGTATCCAATTTTTTATTTTGGTAGAAGAATGTATCGCTTTTGGACTTCTTCCCCCCCCCCCCCTACGGAAGACCAAGACTTTTGTTTTGTTCACATTGACCGTTAGTTTAGTCCTTACAAAATTGCTCTAGAATATCAATTTTTCTTCTTAAATTCATAGGGGAGTCCGCCAGTAACACTGCGTCATCCGCGTACAGCAAGATGTTGAGTTGTGTTCCATCAGGGAAAGACAAATCTTTTATTTCTGCAGAATTTAAGCGAATTATGAGGTCATTCAAAAACAATGAGAACAAAATGGGACTCAGAATTTCTCCCTGAAGAACACCAGAGTTAATGTTGAACAACTCAGTGTATCCTAATGAGCAGCGCACCCTTGCGGCGGCTTTTTTGTATATGTCAGCGAGCATGGAAACAAATTTTGCACTAAGATTAAACTCTTGGAGAACCGACCAAAGAATTTGATGGTCCACTGAATCAAATGCGCTCTTGAAGTCAATAAAAGCTGAGAACAGCTTTCCTCTCTTCCGTTTTAATTTGTTTTGAATGAAGTAGTTTAAAACGAACACTTGATCCATGCAACCATGTTCCTTTCTGAAACCTGCTTGTTCCTCAAGGAGAACGTCATATACGTTTAACCAATTATAGAGTCTGGAGTTTAAGATTGATGTAAATATTTTTGTAATTACTGGTATGAGGGAAATTGCTCTAAAATTTTCCGGATTGTTAAAATCACCCTTTTTATGTATCGGGGAGATAATTATTTCGATCCAAGATTCGGGTAGATTAGTTGAGGTATAGATTTTATTGAAGGTATCTGTAAGAGTAATCACGGAGGAATCTCCTAAAAACTTAAAAAATTCGGGTTTTAAGCAGTCCCAACCTGCGGCCTTCCCACATTTTAGTTTCTGAATAGCGTTTTTTACTTCATGAAAAGTAATATCGGGATCCAAAATTGGGTCAATTGCACGACAGCTATTATTTAATGGAGGTTCCATTCGTGTTGTATTATTATTCGCTTTGAACGCAGTTGAAAAGTAATTGTGCCATGTTGATATGTTAATTTCAGAATGGAGGGATTTTTTTCTCTTGAATTTTTTGATAACCTCCCAGAAGGATTTCGAATCTCTGCTGGAACAAATTTGGTCGTTTAAGTTCTTGAAATATGCCGCTTTTTTTTTTGCATAAGTACCTATAAACATTCCGTTGTAGTTTGTATTGCGTAAAATTATGATTATTATAGCACCTGCTCAAAATCCTGGTTGTTTTTCGTAACTCCCTTCTAGCAGTCTGACACTCAACATCGAACCAACCGAAGCGTCCATTCCGTGTATTAAGGCCCCTCGATGACCTTGATTTTTTTATTAACCCATGATTTCTTGCGGTCTGCATCAGAAATGGAACGATTTCTTCGGTGCCGATATCTGGATCAGCGGAAAATCGTGAGTCGATATCGTTCACAAATTTAGAGCCATCTTCACTATTCCAAAAGGATTTTAAAAAACCGGTATTTATATTTGGTTTCGCGAAATAATTAGTATCCATTAAATATAAGGTTGCTCTGATAGGGAAATGATCGGAACCGAGTTTCGGGATAACCTCAAATTCAACTGTTTGACGGTACACATTAGCAGATACAATAATATAATCAACGACACTAGCACCATTTTGATTAAAGAAGGTGAAATTACCTGGGTTGTCTTGGGGAAAAGTGCCGTTCAAAATAAATAAATTATTTAACATGCAGAGCTCATTCAGGAGCTTACCTCTATGGTTTAAGATAAGGTCGTTTGATCTGTGATGAATGAGTTCATCATCAAAGAAAGAGGGATTAAGAACATATGGATTACCAATGCGAGCGTTCAGATCACCCATGATAATAATGTTTTCACAATTAAATGTATTTATGAAAATAAACAGGTCCTCAAAATCTTTGTCGAAATTGGGGTAGGGCGGAAAGTAGCAGGATACAATGTGGAGTTTTCTAAAATCAAAATAATCAGCTGATAAAAAAATGAAAAGATTAGTAATTTTTAAAATGTTAATATTTGTTAATTTATTCTGATCGTATCCAAAAATTAGGCCTCCACTGGGTCTACCAATACGTGATCTAGACGCCAGACTTTGGATAATTTTATAATTCTGCATTTGGGTTGGCAATTTAAATTCCATAGTATGCCAGGTCTCTACAAGTGAAAAAAAATCGCAATCCGTGAAATCATTCCAGAAATCAGGATATTCATATTTGTTATACAGTCCAGCAATATTAAAGTGCAAAATATTTCTGGGGAATCTTGTTTTTTGATACACTTTTGGGACACTCAATTTTTTCCAAAGTTATAAAGTTTTGATTAGAATTTGATTCATCATTATAATTACAAGGATCTATATTGCAAATAGGCCGGCCATAATTTATAAATTTGAATTCTGTACTTTAACTATGCCTGAACATTCCGGATTACAGATAAAAGTCTCGTTATCTATTATTATTTTGTCCATGAACATTTTTGCACTCTTACCCTGTGTGACCGCCTTTTTTCTTTCAACGTTCAGCAGACTCCTTCTCTTTCTCACGGCCGGTGAATAATCCTGGGAGACCGATATAACAAGGGATTTCAAATCCTTCCATTTTTGCAGGATTGTATTGCGATCATCAGTGGAGGGTATGCGAGCGATGATCGGAGCCACTTTTTCACTTGTAGATTTTCCTATCCTGTGTGCCCTGTCGATGTGCACACGGGACACTCCCACTTTTTCGCATAAGTTCTTGATTTTGACTTTACACACATCCCAGGTTTCAGCGGATTGATCACAGGGAACCCGGAAAAACACCAGATTATCACGACGAGAACGGTTTTCAAGGTCGTCGATTTTTGATTTTTAACTCGATTATATTTTGATCGTGATCCAATCGATGACGAAGTTCTTGTATTTCTGCAGCCATTTTGGCATTTTCAGTACGGAGGTCTCATCTCTCTTTCGTTTAGCCACTTCCACGTCCATCAGAATTCTTGACAGCGAGTTTTCAACCGATTCAAATCGTCGCGACAAATCGGCAAGCTCTCCAGTATTCCGCAGTGCAAAAGTTCTCAGCTCTATAAGTAGATCTCTGTCACTCTGATTCGCATCATCAGAGACAGCAAGAGTAACATCAGGTGATGAATTATGTCTGGGACGTTTTGAAAGATTGTTCGAAGACTGATCAGCAAGGTCAGGAGGTGTTCTGTCAAGTTGACGTTGAGAGCGAAATATTTCGTCGATCTTCATTTCTTCAGTATTTTTGTTATTTTTCGCCATTCTGGTCATCAGCTTATGATCGGTAGAGACGATCAACATTGAGGGCCAGGATTCAAATTAAATATTATAAGTGTTTAAAAGATTGTATAAAAAAATATATCTTCCGTTTAAAAGCTATTAAAAAAAAAATTCAGAAATGGTGTTGGAGAGAATAAAATGAGCGTCCTTCTCTCATGAAGGCTAGTGTTGCCACCGAAATTAATTATATATAAAATAATTGAAAGTAAATGAATAATCAGTCTATAATTACAAAATAATGTATTTACGTTTTGGCAGCATCTCTATAAAGTTCCTACGTACACTGTGTCTTCTAAAATAACGACATTTACATTCTTTTTAACTTTCTCAAAAATTTTCGATCAGGGTGTCATTGTCTATCGTGTCAGGTTCAGTTTGTACATTATCGTCTTTTTTTATGTAGTCCTCAGAATCAAAACTTAACTAGGAATTTTGTAAGGGAAAGAGCAACATGATTTTTTTTGCTGCCCCTACCCTACCACTGTAAAATTCGAAAGTTTTATAACGGTCTTCTTGTTCCCACCTAAAATTTGCCGCCAGGGCAGTTGTCCCCTCCTTTCCCACTGTAATTAATTTCGGCCCTGCTCAGCCTTGCGATCACGGAATGCACACAGCTTGCATATAATTTTGTAAGTCTTGCATAACATTTGAAAATTCAACCCTTACACCGCTTTCTGCTGTTGAAAAGCCTGCTCTTCCGAAAAATTTTGTTACAATTTCAGAAAGCAACTGCTTTACCATGGTTATGGCTTATCAAAACCATTGCATCAAGTACAGAAAAGGTTTATGCTAATCTAAGGTGTTGATAATGTAGAACTCTCATTTGTGAGTATAGATTGAGTGAAAAATTTCGGTGGAGTACTTTTAACAGTTTGTATGATCCTTTGATCTATTGATCGCCGTGTGTGAAATTTTCCGTTAAAGGGTAAAATTTTTCTTTCTGTTTCCGCGTTACAGAATAACAGGGCATAACGTCACCTCTCGCCAACTCCACTGCATAATACATTTGAAATGAAATTTTTAAAATTCGTTTGATCACAATTTATTCTTCTTATCCACGCCCCAACGCCTCTCGCTACGAAAAAAGCAAATCCCGACAGACAGCGCGAAGGTTCGGCTTATACGGCGAAATTAAAATGTAACATTTATTTGATAGCAATTTATTATACTTATCGGTGCACCAACACATCTTGCCACGAGAAATACAAATCCCGCAAGAAAACGTGAAGTGCAGCTTATACGGCGAAATCAAAATTTGAAAATTTATTTGATCGCAATTTATTATTCTTATCGGCGCCCCAACGCCTCTCGCCGCGAAAAATGCAAATACCGACAGAAAGCGCGAAGTGCAGCTTATACGGCGAAATTAAATTTCTAAATTCGACCCATAACACCAAACATGGCCCCGCTCTGTCCCTTGAGAGATATAAGCGGATTACCTTGCGGCTGGGTCATGCTGGAAGAATTCTCCTGACATCCGGGCCCGGCGAACATCCCCCGACTCGCAAGCCACCGGGTCCGTCCCGCCGGGACCCCACTCCATCCCAAGCAGCCACACTCGGGGAAGCTCCCGGAAACCTCCGATGGTCAAGAAGGTCAAGCGCAGGTGGACCGCCCGCCAGATCTCCGACCCAGCAAAAACATTTCGACGGCCCTCGGCTCCACTAGTCCACGAAAGAACACCCCGTCCGCCACTCATCGCCCAAAGGAGCAACAGAACTGAACCAAACGTCCGTCCCCCTCCGGCAGCCCGTGCCCATCCATGCCACCACCGCACTCCGTCCCCACCAATCCATCCGCAAATGGACCCGTGGGATCTCGGTTGCCAATTACTCGCTTCAGCTCCTTTGCCACCTGAAAGAAAACATACATACATGGCACATGCAAGCACTGAACAGAAATGACAGCAAGTGCTTAACATAAAGTGGAAATTGTCAGGAAAGAACATGACAAACATCGCAGTTCTGTTAAATGAGCGGGACAGAAGCAAAAAAAAAAAAAAAATACAGTGATATGGTGAAAAATATTCCCATGAAACAACACAGTCCATCCGATGAATATTTAGGATTACAAAACAGTGGGAATTCGAGAGACTAGACATAAAATAGTCTCACAAAACATCACAGTCCAAAATGCATTCCAGAACAAAACCAGCGTTGTGGTAATTTCTGGTTCCCCACAGTAGATCGTAGAACTTACAAATATATATATGGATACATGTGAGTAAATGCAAATACATAGAAAAGATTACAAAGATAGATGAATATGTGAAAAAATATAAAAAAGGCAACGGAAATCTGAAGAACATCATTGTCCTAATTTCACTAAGAGTTGACAATGGGAATTCATGTGAAACCTCGTTGTTCGATGAAAGAATGAAAAGTTTATGGCTCGTAATCGGAGTCTGAGCAAGAATCACCTACATCATGACCATCTACAATAGCAGTCACTGGTCTAGGATGGATGAAAGAGTCTTGATTATTTTCAAGTTGATTGATGAGTATTTTAATTTGATCGTGGAGACCAGAGGTACTGAGCACTGAAGTCATCCACGATTGAAAATCATTTGCCTGTACCCGGATGTGTAGATTCGCGGTCAAAGGGCAAGTGGTCGCGTAATGGTACGCTGTGCCCTCCTCCTCGCATTCGCACTTTTCTGTTCTCTTGTGGAACCTGGCAAGGTAGGCGGGAAATGGACCGTGTTCGGAAAAGAAGAGGATCATTTCCCTAGTCCATTTCCTAAGCTTGCAGTTAACGGTGGGAAGCAGAGCGAAAATTTTGCGACCAGTCTTTCTCTCGTGGAGTTGAATCAACCAACTAAGTAGCGAGCAGACGTGTCCAGCGAAGCTCCGGCAAATTTTTTGTTGTTGTGGTTGGTCGACCAGTGTTTCTAATATTTTCTGGGTTTTGACTTCAGATTCGTGTCTGTCAGTCGTTCGTGTACTTGGGGACGAATTTTCGTGGTGACTTCTCATCAGGAAGTGAACTAATTTTGTGTTTTTCTACGGTGCTCGTCAGAGCTTGGATAACATGGATCCGTATGGGTTTCGCGGAATTGTGAGTACCTTTCTTTTTCCGCCTCAAACCTGTAGATTTTGAGTGACAACGTCTCGTCACCCTGTGTGAAAATTGTCGGCAAGAATCCTGTGAATATTTTGGAACAAACCCGAGGCAATTCTAATGATTTCATGATTTTATATGAATTTTTGAAAATTGTGTTAAAATCGCCATTTTTTTTTTTTGACTCTGCGAACCTACGTTGTGTCTACGGCAATTAAAATCGTTAATAACATATCTATAACAAACTATATCAATATATATTTTTTTTTTAATAATCATACTGATAAAAGATCTGGCTCTCCTAAAATTTGATTTCTTGTTCAGAAAAGTGTAATGATTGTATAGATGTCACTTTTATATCGTGATTTTCAAATCGCCATTTTGGACGAAACGCGGTCAGAGTTCATTTTGGTTAAACAGGTCAGTGGTGTGTTGGCCTAAAAATCGTTTCTTGTTTATGATACTCTCGTCCCGTAAATATTGCAGACCATATTTGATTTTGTTAAATCGGACAATTTTTTATCTCATTTTTAGTAATTTCACGATTTTGTTCCGTTTTCTTGTCCCTTTTCATATTTTCTGTTCAAAATCGGGACGAATTTAAAAAGAGCTGATTTCATGGATCTAATATAATATTATTGGAATCTCTTGTATATTCTGAATATCTATAACATTGTTTTGCATTTTGAGACTTTTTACCGTGGAGAAAAATTCTTTGAATATGTTGAAACGGTTGACAAATATGTTCAGCTTTTTGTGTTCTACTGTAAATTTTTTAGTGTTCAATTCTCTAGGTTCTTTTTATATATACACATATATTTGCATAAATTCTTTCACTGTCCCGTATTTGTTGTGCATTTTCATATTTCTCTTCTAAAATCGGGACTATCTGAAAAATCCACCAGGGGCGAACATCCGTGCCGAAGAAGACTTTTTCAGTGGAATATTCAGGTGGGAATCAGACGAGCAAAGCTGGTATAAACTTTGAGTCGGAACAATAAACTTTTCTATACAGCAAATTTCTATATCTTGGGAGCAGAGCGTAATCTCAGATCAGAGGCTACTATGGACAGGTTACACAAACCAGTGCCATCACACAGGGCAGCAGGAGTATCCGGATTAAGCAAGAGTTTAACGGAGACTCCACGACTAACGAAAGCCAGAGGCATCAAGAAGAAGAGGGTCAGCCACAAGGAAGCTCGGGGGATCCGGAGTTTCTGCGAACATTTCAACATGTCTGATGACGGGGAATACAACAAGGGGGCGAAACCCAGAGCACTGAGATGGAGCTCTGGAGACTGCAACGACGGAGGTAGGGATATCTCAGTATCATCTGAACCAGAGCCATCCTCTCCAACATCAGATTACGACAAAAATAATGTCAACACAACAGAGCAAGATGCACAGGGTTCTAGAGTTTCCTGGAACCTCAGGGCAAGCTGGTCATCGACATCAGGGGAGAGCGGCAAGAGAGAATTGGCGGAGGAAGAAGACAGCGGCTCACATAACTTTGATGTTGCACCAGCCAACGAACTCTGGAACTTGTTAACAGAAAGAACGGGCCATGGGAAATTCCCGATACCGCAAAAGTACCACAGTGACATTAAATCACTTATCAGTGATATTATAGATATGGCAAAAGCGTGTGGGGAATCTGAACGAATGACTAGCACCCCAGCAGACGACAAAGACATCAGGCTTGAAAGAGATATTGATATCTCTACAATAACTGAGGAACAGGAAACAAGGCGAACGTGCTTACCAAACAAGCAAGCCCAAGTTGAGGTGACTCATAAGGGAGAAACAGAATCGAAGGACAGAACAGATAACAATACAAAGATGGAACAACAGGTAGAGCACGAGGAGATCCCAGCCATAAAAACAAATAGGAACAAGCCGAGTGAGGACGAGGCGACAACTTACGATATGGTATGGGGGACGGATTCAGAGAAAAGACATGCAAGACATGTAGGAATACAGGTGGAGATAAGGGTGGTTAAATTTAGCCAAGGCACCCAAACAGCTGATAATGATTTCCCGAGACTCAACGAGGAAATGAACATATCAAGGAAAACTAAAAGCCCCGGAATAGAGGATTGGGTACGATGGGGAGTAAGACATAATATTTTCGTGCCAAACAAAGACAAAAAGAAGACTCATGGATTGAATGTAAATGGGGAAAAAACTCAGACGAATCAACAACATTCAACAGGAAGGGAGGAAGTTGGCGAGGGAAAAGAGACGGAAGAGTCAAACAAAAAATCAGAAAAGACAACGGGGCTAGCTCCAGAGACAGAGATGCAAGAACCCATAGAAGAAGGAGAGATAGTAGAGGAGAATCAGGTGTTATCACCCATTAAAAGTAAAAGAAGAGTGAAATGGGCTGACTATAATGGAAGATCACTTCGAACAGTAGAAAATGAACAGCCCAAAACAGCGTTAACGAACATCCAGAAAAAACTTCTGGCAATGGCAAACCCTTTCGATACGAGAGACTGTGAGACAGCATCATATGCAAGAGTGGCAAGAGAAGGGGCACAAGTTCACACACTACTGCTATTCCCGAGAAATTTGGAAGACAAAGACGATCTTCCTCTGGTCCTTAGGGTAAATAAAGACAAACTAGAGTTAACCGGAAAAATACTTCGAATCAGAGAGACACAGAGAGGGTATGCAGTGGATTTGAGTGAAGAAGAAGATGCCAAGGAACTACCAGGCAAAATACTCAACATAAAAGAACTGAACGACGTGATGACAATCAGACCGCCGAGACCCAGAAGAGAGCTTCTAATGGTTAAAAACTTTAATAGCGAAGACGACATCCAAGAGCTGTTGGATAACACGGCAAGGGAACTGGAACAACGTAAAGAGGAGGTGGAGTACAAATTCCAGTTGCGGGCACAAGCAAAAAATCAAAGTCACATAATTCTGGAGGTGAATGTCAACAAAAGACTAACAAAAATGTTGGACGAGGGAATCATGTGGCTGAAAAGAAAAAGAGTAGGGGTCAAGAGGTTCGTGCCCTCCCCGAGATGCTTTAGATGCCAGTCGATGAAGCATCACGCTAGAGACTGCACCAGCCGAGACCCCAGATGTGCACGATGTGCAGAACGACATGAGACCTCAAGATGTCAAAGCAACAAGCAGAGGTGCATCAATTGCTTGCTGAGCAACCAGGAAAAAGGTAGCAGGTTCGAAACTGGTCACAGTGCTTCAGCGATAAGTTGCCCAGTTTTCAAAAGAGAAACCTCTGGCAGATGGCAAAGAACGGACGTCAGAAGAGAGAGAAGGTGGAGAACAACTTTTTTCAGTGATAAAGGCAGAGGAGAGGTACATCGACAAGGAAAGAACTGGAACAAAAGCGCGGGACATGCAACCTCAGGATATAAAGACTTCGAAAAAGGTAGAGAAGACCTAAATAAACGAGGATGCAGTCAGCTTCCCTTCATCAGGAAAGAAGAAAAGGGTAGCATAGACGACGGTTACCAAATAATTTCACGAATAGTAACCAACGACACCGAAAGGAGTGGAGCGACAAATATAAGGGTAACAATACCAGGCAGGACTCGACCGGAAAATGAAAAGCCGATAAGAACAGTGGTATTCAGGAGGAGTCGTTAAACAGAAAGGATCACAAGTAAGGCGCTATTGAAGATTTAAACAAGAAAAACAACAAAAATGAATAACAACGGTACCCATATGGGTCCACAGAATCCGGTAGCAGTACATGGGCATTCCTCTGCAACAACGGCTAAATCAGATGGAGACCAAGGAGGTATAAAAATCCTTCAATTCAATTGTAATCGATGCATTGTAACGACATTCCAGCTCATAAAATACATAGATGAGCATAAGATAGACATTGCCCTTCTGCAGGAACCATGGGCGCATAACGACATTCTGAAAGGAATACCGAGCAAATGGGCTAGATGGAGCTCCCGCAACTGTAAAGCGGCTATTGTTATACCAAATGGACAAATACAAGGCACCACATTCTCAGTCCTTGAGAACAGTGTAGCAATCAAAATCAGCCTTTACTCCAATGAGTACATTTTCACTTCGGCGTACTCCTCCCCATATGCCAGACTCAAACATACAACAATCGAACTACAGGCGATTATCAAAAGTGCGGGAAGAGTACCTAGTATCATTGGAGCAGACCTCAATGGGGCACACACATTGCTTGGCTACAAACTGACAAGACCCAGAGGTGTAAAGCTACTGGATTTCATAAGATCTATGAATCTGTCGATCTTAAACAATGGGGAGTCGACATATCACCATGACGGAAAAGAGGGGAGTCCAGATGTCACATTAGCCAACGAATATGCTCCACTGGATCGGATAGACTGAAAAGAAAAAGAGTAGGGGTCAAGAGGTTCGTGCCCTCCCCGAGATGCTTTAGATGCCAGTCGATGAAGCATCACGCTAGAGACTGCACCAGCCGAGACCCCAGATGTGCACGATGTGCAGAACGACATGAGACCTCAAGATGTCAAAGCAACAAGCAGAGGTGCATCAATTGCTTGCTGAGCAACCAGGAAAAAGGTAGCAGGTTCGAAACTGGTCACAGTGCTTCAGCGATAAGTTGCCCAGTTTTCAAAAGAGAAACCTCTGGCAGATGGCAAAGAACGGACGTCAGAAGAGAGAGAAGGTGGAGAACAACTTTTTTCAGTGATAAAGGCAGAGGAGAGGTACATCGACAAGGAAAGAACTGGAACAAAAGCGCGGGACATGCAACCTCAGGATATAAAGACTTCGAAAAAGGTAGAGAAGACCTAAATAAACGAGGATGCAGTCAGCTTCCCTTCATCAGGAAAGAAGAAAAGGGTAGCATAGACGACGGTTACCAAATAATTTCACGAATAGTAACCAACGACACCGAAAGGAGTGGAGCGACAAATATAAGGGTAACAATACCAGGCAGGACTCGACCGGAAAATGAAAAGCCGATAAGAACAGTGGTATTCAGGAGGAGTCGTTAAACAGAAAGGATCACAAGTAAGGCGCTATTGAAGATTTAAACAAGAAAAACAACAAAAATGAATAACAACGGTACCCATATGGGTCCACAGAATCCGGTAGCAGTACATGGGCATTCCTCTGCAACAACGGCTAAATCAGATGGAGACCAAGGAGGTATAAAAATCCTTCAATTCAATTGTAATCGATGCATTGTAACGACATTCCAGCTCATAAAATACATAGATGAGCATAAGATAGACATTGCCCTTCTGCAGGAACCATGGGCGCATAACGACATTCTGAAAGGAATACCGAGCAAATGGGCTAGATGGAGCTCCCGCAACTGTAAAGCGGCTATTGTTATACCAAATGGACAAATACAAGGCACCACATTCTCAGTCCTTGAGAACAGTGTAGCAATCAAAATCAGCCTTTACTCCAATGAGTACATTTTCACTTCGGCGTACTCCTCCCCATATGCCAGACTCAAACATACAACAATCGAACTACAGGCGATTATCAAAAGTGCGGGAAGAGTACCTAGTATCATTGGAGCAGACCTCAATGGGGCACACACATTGCTTGGCTACAAACTGACAAGACCCAGAGGTGTAAAGCTACTGGATTTCATAAGATCTATGAATCTGTCGATCTTAAACAATGGGGAGTCGACATATCACCATGACGGAAAAGAGGGGAGTCCAGATGTCACATTAGCCAACGAATATGCTCCACTGGATCGGATAGACTGAAAAGAAAAAGAGTAGGGGTCAAGAGGTTCGTGCCCTCCCCGAGATGCTTTAGATGCCAGTCGATGAAGCATCACGCTAGAGACTGCACCAGCCGAGACCCCAGATGTGCACGATGTGCAGAACGACATGAGACCTCAAGATGTCAAAGCAACAAGCAGAGGTGCATCAATTGCTTGCTGAGCAACCAGGAAAAAGGTAGCAGGTTCGAAACTGGTCACAGTGCTTCAGCGATAAGTTGCCCAGTTTTCAAAAGAGAAACCTCTGGCAGATGGCAAAGAACGGACGTCAGAAGAGAGAGAAGGTGGAGAACAACTTTTTTCAGTGATAAAGGCAGAGGAGAGGTACATCGACAAGGAAAGAACTGGAACAAAAGCGCGGGACATGCAACCTCAGGATATAAAGACTTCGAAAAAGGTAGAGAAGACCTAAATAAACGAGGATGCAGTCAGCTTCCCTTCATCAGGAAAGAAGAAAAGGGTAGCATAGACGACGGTTACCAAATAATTTCACGAATAGTAACCAACGACACCGAAAGGAGTGGAGCGACAAATATAAGGGTAACAATACCAGGCAGGACTCGACCGGAAAATGAAAAGCCGATAAGAACAGTGGTATTCAGGAGGAGTCGTTAAACAGAAAGGATCACAAGTAAGGCGCTATTGAAGATTTAAACAAGAAAAACAACAAAAATGAATAACAACGGTACCCATATGGGTCCACAGAATCCGGTAGCAGTACATGGGCATTCCTCTGCAACAACGGCTAAATCAGATGGAGACCAAGGAGGTATAAAAATCCTTCAATTCAATTGTAATCGATGCATTGTAACGACATTCCAGCTCATAAAATACATAGATGAGCATAAGATAGACATTGCCCTTCTGCAGGAACCATGGGCGCATAACGACATTCTGAAAGGAATACCGAGCAAATGGGCTAGATGGAGCTCCCGCAACTGTAAAGCGGCTATTGTTATACCAAATGGACAAATACAAGGCACCACATTCTCAGTCCTTGAGAACAGTGTAGCAATCAAAATCAGCCTTTACTCCAATGAGTACATTTTCACTTCGGCGTACTCCTCCCCATATGCCAGACTCAAACATACAACAATCGAACTACAGGCGATTATCAAAAGTGCGGGAAGAGTACCTAGTATCATTGGAGCAGACCTCAATGGGGCACACACATTGCTTGGCTACAAACTGACAAGACCCAGAGGTGTAAAGCTACTGGATTTCATAAGATCTATGAATCTGTCGATCTTAAACAATGGGGAGTCGACATATCACCATGACGGAAAAGAGGGGAGTCCAGATGTCACATTAGCCAACGAATATGCTCCACTGGATCGGATAGACTGGTCAATCGATCATGAGGAGGAACTCAGTGTACACAAGTGCCTGATCATTCAGATCTACGACAAACCCAGATCGGATCCAACTGCCAAATACTCTAATTCACGTAGGAGAATTGACAACTTTCTTCGACACATCAAACCCGACATAACACGGCTAGTTGAAATGCTCCAACAGGCCAGGAACGAGGATGAGTTAGAGCAAGCCGTAGACCAGACTTTTGCCAAAATCAAACAGGCAGCTGATAAAAAGCTCAAGACAATAAGGCAACCTAATAAAACAGTAACTCCATGGTGGAATCAAGAGCTTGATATTATGCGAAAAAAGTTCAGAGCCAAGAAAAAAAGATACAAAAAGGCCCTTGGGGAAGCAAAGATAGCAGCTTGTCAGGCGTACAGAGAATATCGAAAAGTGTACTACAAAGCTCTAAAAAAGACCAAGAGGGACAGCTGGCGGAAATTCTGCACAGAAGCGACTGATCCCTTCGGGACGACTTATAAGGCAACGGTGAGGAGAAGAATGAGGCACCCACAGTTGATTATGCCAGTGGGAAAAAACCTTCCGATATTGAAGGCTGCGGAAGAACAACTAAAACAATTATTTCCGGAGGATGATACAGATCCGCATCAAGACCCAGGTCAGATAGTTTGTGCCACAACATCAGGCGAAGAGACAACAAAAGAGCCGACAATTTCGAAGGCGGAAATAACAAGAATCATAAAAGGGTTAAGTGACAAGAAGGCCCCGGGACATGATGGCATAAATAATAAGCTCTTGAAAGCCATCAACAAAGAATTTCCCCAACTGCTCAGAACTTTGTTCAACAGATGCCTGGAGCTGGGTATATTTCCATCTCACTTCAAATTGGGGAAAATATTTCTTATACTCAAAAAGGGCAAGGATCCTGACGACATCACCTCATATAGAGCTATCCATCTTCTGCCTACCATTGGAAAGGTCTTGGAAAAAATTGTAACTCAGAGAATAATTTTTCACACAGAGGCAAAACGATGGTGGAATGAAAACCAATTCGGATTTCGACAGGGACGTTCTGCAGAACAAGCCCTCCTGGCTATTAAGGAGGTGATCGTCAAACAAAGGGCGAAAAAACAGGATATCGCGCTCATTTCCTTGGATATTAAAGGAGCGTTTGATGCACTGAGACATAACATCATCAGAGAAAGACTCGAAGATATGCCGATACCAGAACAGCTTGCCAAAATAATGTGCCACACTCTTCAGGGAAGAAGAGTGGCACTTCAGACTACAGCGGGACTAGCGACACATAGGCTATCTAAAGGATGTCCACAGGGATCTTGCTCTGGTCCAACGCTCTGGAACGCTGTAATTGACCATCTTCTGAAGATGAGATGGCCAGGCCGGGGAAATGAAATCGTGAAAGTCCAGGCGTTCGCTGATGATATTGCCATCTTGGTCAGCAGCCCCACGGAAGGTAGAACGGAGACGCTCGCGTCAGAAGTACTCGAACAGATCAACAACTGGATGACGGAACACGGGCTTGAGGTGGCGTCAGAAAAGTCAAAATATCTGTGGATATCGTCCAAGACCTCATCAGGGCTCCAGATTGATGGGTCTCCTATCGAACGTACTGACCTTCTCAAATACTTAGGAGTTTACATAGATCCGAAACTCAAATTCCGGGAACACATGAGGCTACAAGCTGATAAAGTTAATAAAGTTCTCCCACAGTTGTTAAGCTGTGCAGGCTCAAGATGGGGCATAACCAGTGCCATGCGTCGCACCTTATATGTATCGGTGATACAGAGGATGCTGGCCTACGGTGCCCCAGTCTGGGGTTCCAAGCTCACCAAGGCAGTAAAGAAAAAACTAGACTCGGTTCAGAGGAGCTTTCTCCTCTATATCACCAAGGCATACTGCACGGCACCAACAAACGCTCTACAGGTGATAACAGGACTGGCCCCCCTCGGGCATTGGATAGAGTCTGAAGCAAAAATGGCACTGCTGACGAGACTCAATCGGCCTATCACAGTCAACAACGAGCGCATAGAGCATTCGCAAATTGAACAGAGAGAGATCGGATGGTCCTCACACCCAGCAGTAGAGGTAAAAGACGGACAGATCAGCTTACACCATGACAAACAGCTAACGCCGACAGTAATTTACACGGACGGCTCAAAGACTAAAGACGGAACTGCAGCAGCCTACGTCGTTACGGAAGGCAACAAAATAATCAGCAAGTGGGCACGTAAGCTTAACGCAGAGGCTTCTGTGTTCCAGGCAGAGATGCTGGCTCTTCTAGAGGCAACGAGGAAGGCAGAGGAATTAAACCCTCCAGTCAAAATATACACGGACTCGCTTTCTTCGCTGCATGCAGTCACAAATCCGTTGTCCAAAACGTACGCTTCAAGAGCAGTCAGGAAGATTCTCATTAATAACCCCGGTATCGCCCTCTCCTGGGTTAAAGCCCACGAGGGAAACTGGGGTAATGAGGAAGCTGATGCTCTTGCGAAAGCAACAACAGAAAGACCAGAAGTCAATCGAAATATTCCATTTCCAAGGTCTTGGGCGAAGGCAAAGATAAAACAACATCTTCTAAGGCAGTGGCAGGTGCAGTGGGACAGCAACGATAAAACAGGGAGAAAGATCCACCAGGTACTTCCGAGGGTGAGGCTCCAGGATCAGGGGTGGTCAAGAGCAATGATCTTGTTCTTCACAGAACATGGGCCATTCCCTGCATACCTCAAGCGATTCCACCTTCGGGGTACAGACGCCTGCAGATGTGGAATGGTGGGAACACCACTGCACTATGCCACTGAATGCCCACTGACCAAGAAATTTCACTTCGGGAAGCCTACACAAGAAAACTTGGCCCTTTGGAGAGCCGAGTTGTTAAAAAGAACTGACCGAAAAGAAAAAATTGGAAGATTGATGGAGAGGATAACAACAGACGAGAGAACATTCATCCCCGACGGAAAGCCGCCTCGATCGCAAAGAGCAAGAAACTGCAGGGCACTTTCCACAGAGGAGGAGTCTTCGGACTTTGAAAACGAACAGAACACATAAAGACTCCGCGCCTTACAGGGGCAGCTGTCGCGTGGGCGGATCGGTCACATGTAAATAGATGACTGTGTGATGCATATTGTGTATATGTATATATTGTATATTTTTTCTGTCATTAAAATCCAGGGGTTTTTGCGGTTGGGTCCCGGGGGTCTGGATGAGGGTGCTCCGGGCTGTTGCTCGGACTTGTGGGCTCCTCCTGGTGGCTGGGTGGCTGCTCGGAGGGGGGGGCTGCTTATTGAGATGCCCTGAGGGCCGTGCATGGAGCTTGTTGGCGACTGTAGTCATGGATAGAGGGGGGGGGGTTCCTTCCGGACATTCTCCGGGTGGCGCCCCTGATTCTCGCCCAGCGCGACTCAACCTGATTGGGTAAAAGGCTTATATCCCGAGAGGGACAGAGCCTGGGTCGTGTCTGGTTAGTAGTAGTAGTCTTTCTCTCGTTAGACCATCGATGCTGCCATTTGGTCATCATTTCTTCATGAAGAATATTGGTTGCCCATGACACGGGGAGAGAGATCGTGAAATCTGGTGAAGCTCTGGTCGTCGCTGATTTGGCCAGTTGATCGGCCCGTTCATTACCATATGTGCCTTCATGGGCTTTCACCCAAGCAATTTTAATGTGTGGATTGTCACATAGAACTTCACGGATTTGTCGGGCCGTACGATGTTGAGATAATGGGTCTTTGATGAAAAATATGGATGACAGAGAGTCAGTGTATATACTCACTGGTTTTTTAAATTCTAGAGCCTTTTGGATGGCCATATAAGTTGCAAAAAGCTCCGATCGGAACACAGTATTTGAGTCATTTAATTTACATGACCATTTGTAGATTTCCATACCTCCTTCAAGTATGATGAAGGCTGCAGCCACGCCGTTTTCTGATTTTGAACCGTCCGTGAAGATGTTAAGGTCGATATTCTCCTGCCCAATTTTCGCAGGTGCAGTGGAGATCTGTTCTTCTTGTGATGGGATGATGTAGAGGAAACAGTTGGAGAAGCGCTGGAGTCAATTGCAACATGGATGGATCGGAACGACCTAGAGCCAGCACTCGACAAAAGTGGTTACATGTGGTTTAGCACACGAGACAAGCGACCTAAAATCAGGATGAGAAACCAAAGACTCACATGGAGAAAAGAAATGAAATACCTTGGGGTGCTTATCGACAGCGACCTGGATTGGATTCCACATCTTCGACAGCAAGGAAAGAAGGCCAATGCAAACCTACAGAAGATGATGGCCATAGCAGGTCCAAGATGGGGAATTAACCAGAGGATGAGGAGAGTGCTCTATGACCAGGTGGCAACCAAGACAGTAACGTATGGAGCAGCCGCGTGGTACGCTAGCCCGACAGAGAAAATGAAAAGACAGCTCGATACCATCCAAAGAGGGTTCCTGTTCTTTATGACAAGGGCGTATCACAAAATATCGACGGCGGCAATGCAGAGCATAGCAGGAGTACCCCCCCCCCCTGAGTTTGTATTCCGACTTCGTATGCAAATCAGCGAGAATATCCAGACTCAACAGAAGGGTGACAGTTGCAGAAAGGCTGATAGTACCAGAGGAGGTGGAGGGAAGAGCTATAGGATGGGGCGACCACCCAGCTAACGAAATCCAGGAGCAACAGGTCGTAACGACGGAGCGAGAAGAAGCCATCTCATACGAGGGAAGGACAATATTTACGGATGGGTCCAAGACGGATAGTGGAACAGGAGCAGCGTACGCGGAGTATCAAGGGGGTGAAAGAGTCAAGTCCTGGAGAGAGAAACTGAGAGAGGGATGCACGGTATTTCAAGCAGAGCTGTGGGCGATCCGAAAAGCAATGGAACAACGGGAGGATAGTTTGGAGAAGATGACCATATATTCAGACAGTAAATCAAGCTTGGAAGCTATCAGGGACCCTTTAACAAGACACGAAGATGCTAGAGGCATAAGAAGAATACTGAAAGAGAGGAGGAATGTAGCACTGATGTGGGTGAGAGGCCATGTGGGCGAACGTGGAAACGAGGAGGCAGATCAGTTGGCGCGGGAAGCGACGAAACTGGAGACAACGTCCCAGGAGAAGAAGATCGCTGCGGCAACGGTCAAAAGAATAATTAAGGGGCAGACAATAGTGGAATGGCAGAAGCAATGGAATGATCCAAAAACAAACGGACGGCTTATTCATAGAGTCATCCCAAAAGTCCAGTGGAAAAAACGTTACTGGAGTAGGGAAAAGACAATCTTCTTCTCGGGCCATGGACCGTTTCCCACCAACTTCAAGCGTTTCAAAATTTCCGACAACGAGCAATGTATATGCGGAGGAGTGGGAAGTCCAATTCACTTTGCTACGGAATGTGTCCACACCAGTCGTTTCCACTTAGTTAAGCCACGGCCGCAATTGGAGAACGAGTGGTTTAAAAGAATGGCCAAGGATGATGAGGCACTCGGAAAAATCAAGGAACTGGTCGGCTTTCTGGAAGAGAGTATGGAGTGGCTCCATAATAAGCGGACGGGAGCAGCAGATCGAGCGACGAGCCCACCTGCACCCAGGAGAAGGAGTGAGAGAATCAGAAGGCGTCAGGAGACAGAACAGGAGACGGGACGACAGGGAGAAGAAGAATGGACTGAGGAGGAAAACGAAGATCAAGAGGCAGACGATCCAGGCTCCGACTCCGACTTCCAATGAGGACGAGGCGAAGAAGGAGGAAGTCACGAATTAGTATTTAATTAAATAAGGGTGTCAGGCAGTTGAATGCATACAGTCGCTTTCGTGGCCCGGGGTATTTGGGGGGGGGGGACACTCATACTTCCGGCACAACTCAATCGGTAGTAAATTTCCTATGGCGATAGACCGGAGTTGTACTCGGTTAGAATGAATGAATGAATGTTCTTCTTGTGGACTATGCTACGAACGCGGACGGACCGCCACCAATGGAATTTGATTGTCAACGTGCCATGGACGTTATAATATCAATTTAGATTTCGATTCCTAGATCACGATTTATCATAATTATTCCGTTGATTTATACTTCTGTAATTGGACTTGTTATTCTGTTATATAAATTTATATAGATATATATATATATGTATACATATTTAATAAAATTCCGGATGCACCCATCTTTCGGGAACGCTTTGATATCTCATTGAGATGGGAAGCTGGGTGCGTCCGGTCCTTCAATGTTCAATGTTCTTCTTGTGGAATGTGACACGAAGGGCTCACACTGGCCAACAAGCCAACGAGGGAAGACGTGGTCCATGACCTGGCCTGGACACGGCGGAGGGCTCACCCGAGCCAACAAGCCAATGAGAGAAAACATGGTTCAGGACCTGGCGCTTGGCCACAGAGAGGAACAGGGGGCTCGGGCTCAATAAAGCTGGAAAGGACATCAGAAGAGCTCATCGGAATAAATTGTATATTGTATAATAGAAATATTTAAATCTGTATATACTTTTTTTCTTTTTTTTTTTAATAATGTGTTTTTATATTCAATGTTCATGTATTTTATATTTTATATGCATAATAAAGCACCCGATATCGCCCAGCCCCCTCATCCGGGTGGCTAAAATTGACAATGGTCGATAGAGCCTGGGCGGTGCACGGAATGAAATGTCAAAATGTTCTTCTTGTGGATAATCCGCTGGATGATGAGTCCAACCTGTTGTCTTGGTCTGGAGCTGGCAAGAACTGATGCTGGTGCCATCCTGAAGTTCGATATTTTGTTTGTTTCTGAGTAGTCTAAATTCGACCGAGTCGGAATTTTGACCTGTCGGTATTTCGTCTGTCGGGATTGTGACCCAGACTAGTGGTGTAGGAAAACGGGTGCGGGGGGTGCGGCCCGCACCGGGTATCAGCTCTAAGGAGTGGCAAAAAATTGCCGGTTTTGTATTAATGCGCCTTTTTTGTTACATAAAATAACATGTCAAATAATTTACATGGGCCTTTACAATCACTAATTGCAGCAAATTGCGGGTGAACGATTGTGATGCTGTAGTAATTTAGTATTATTGTGTGGTGCGTAGGGGGGGGGGCGAAGGATCACTATTTGAAGTATAGATGGCAGCACTGAAATATCAGAGACAGCACTAGCTACACACTCAGACTGTTAGGTGCACTCACTTTGTTCCAGACTCTGCCACGAAGCCGGGCTGGAAGAGATATCTCAGCAACAGGATAAGTCCGGTGGCAGAGCCCCTGGCGTTCATTCATTCGGCGGGGGGGGGGATGTTCTGTCTCGTTTCTATGCAACAAGATCATATTTTTAACCCGAACATCATAACAATATTCAAAAAATTGTCTACGAATAAGGCAAATACCAGGAAATACTAAAAAATTTCTTATGCATTTCGACACGCTATGTATGGGTGTCGTCTTCAGAGGATAAGAATATCACGCTTACCGAGTTTCCTACTTGATTGATTTCCAAATCTTCGATCTCTCTCTTTTCTCAACGGAAAGAAAAACTATACGTCTGTCCAAGTCGTGGCAAGAATGAAGCGAAGCGCCTGAGTGCAAGTAAACTTAAACTCGGTCAGCGTGATATTCTTATCCTCTGAAGACGACACCCATAGCCAGGGGTGGCTCAAGAGAGGGTACAAGGGGTGCAGCTTACCCGGGCGGCAGGTTGTAAGGGGGAACGGTTCTGACACGACGGAGTGAAGACTCCTCCCCCCCCCCCCAAAATTTAACACAGTAAAAATTTGCATGGCATCACGCTTTTGAGTCATATACTTCGACAACGGAAACGTTGAGAAAATAGACAGGGCCTGTAATGCCAGAAACAAGAATATAAGCAATCGAAGCGGCTCGAGATAAAATCTGTACCCGTGCGGGACCTATTTGCCTCCTGCCTATTGCCCTCACCCACATAGTTCCTACATCGTACCGCAGGCTGGAATCTTTCGTTTAGTCCAAGACAGATTTTCCATGGGGGGGGGGGGGCTTCTACAGTTAATTTATACTGTGAAAAAAGCAAAATTATGAGGATTTAGTCCCGGCTCCCAAGCTGGAGCCCTGTCAGCCCTACCATTGTGGGGGGGAGGGGGTCATGCCCCTCCCTCGCGACTTATCAAAACAAATCCTACGCCGTTTCATCTCGGATTATGCGCCCCTCCAAAGCAGACAGCAAATTTTCTTTGGTTTTTTTTCGCCAATAAAACTTTTTTTTTCCTACTCATCTCAAATTTAGCACTCCTCTTGAACGGCGCCCCGTGTAGCCGCAATGGGTCGCATGGCCAAGCGCTGCCCCTGTATTCTTATCATAATGGGCAAGTGTGTATTTTGGTTCAGTCACCCATGGCCCCCTACAAGGGTGAAACTGACAGAGCTCTAGTCCTGTGGCCCGGGACAATTCTCATAATTTTTTGGCTTCTTCACGCTATAAATTAACTATAGAAAATCCCGTGAGAAGTCTGACTGAGGGGGAACACAAAAGATCCCAGACTAGGGGCAGTGCCGTCTTAACGCATTCGCCCACCCGGGCACGGCTCGGGGGCCCCAGGAGAAGAGGGGCCTCGCAAAAATGAGATCCGGTTGAAATTTTCTGGAATTTACAAGGTAGGGCCCATGATGCTCTTAAGACGGCCCTGCCTAGGGGCCCCTGCTCTAGGATGAAGGGGAAGGTGGGGGTGCCATGTCCTCGCCCAGAATAGTCAAATGAAAGGAAAGGAACAATTCGGCTTCTCATTTGGCCTGTCCCTGGAGTACCAGAAATACCTTTGAAAAAAATTTCTAAGCAAAAATAATCTCGTTACATATCATCTTTACAGGATAAGTGATGATGGCTCACAAAAATAAGTGCTGTTTCAAGGATTAAGTTATCTGGGGATGTACCACCTTCTGATTCTTAATAAGAATCCGCTTCTTAACTATGGATTTGATCTTTAGTTAAGAATTAAGAGGGAATTTTACTACCACATTCTTAACTAAGAATCGTTTTTGTTCCATAGTTAAGAATCGAGTTAAAAACCAAGGCTACCTACTTCTTAACTTGATTCTTAGTAAACAGTTTTTTTCTTCTATTTGAGAAAACTTAAATTCTTTCTTTAATATAAGTTTTTTTTTTATGGATCATATTTTAAAAAATGGGAAAAAAAATTAATGCATTTTTATTTCCAAATAAGGAAATAAAAGTTCCAAATAAGGAAATAAATTCGTCAGACTTTTTAAGTTATCGAAAAGTTATCTGAAGGTTGTGTGGGAGAGTTGAAAACAGTGTTAGAGTCTATATACAGTACATATATGTTGATAATAGTGATAAAATATCGGATTATTTCAATAAAGTTTGATAAATTTTGCTACATTTATCACATTTACCAGTGATTATGCATAATTCTCAAATTTTCAATCCATAAATATCATGATCGATGAGTCGTAAATACAATTTTTTTTCATATTATGGGAACTTGTAGATTTGAAATTTTTATTAGTTTAAAACTTGAGAGAAAATTGAATTTCTCCCACAAAATATGCGAGATAAAGCTCTAATCGGCCGAAATATAATTGTATGTAAATTAAAAATCATTATTAACCTGCTGCTGTGTTTGTTTTTTTCACATGCTTGGGTGTAAGTGAAAAAGCCAACATTACAGAAGCGATGACCATTTTCAATATTGATGAATTACCTGATCACTATTATTGTTATTTGACCACGAAGCAGCTATGCAATACACGTACATCACCACGTTCAATTCATCATGACAATTAATTTAAAGAAACATGAAGCATATTATAAAAATTATTATTAGTCTTGTAATGTTAGCTTCACTTACATACATAATGTAAACACAACGATGACTCATTTATCGCACTAAGCATGGTTTGACAATTATGCATAATGACCTACAAGTGTGAGAGATTCACGGTATATGAGCAAAATTTATCAAACTTACCCAAATGGCCGATGATTATTCATATAATAACAGCTCTTCATCACTTTCACCATAACATATATAGCATAGCCCCTTTTCATGGAGGGTGGCAGGGATCCATCCCAGTGAACATGGGATGAATCTTTGATTCGAATCATATCGGATGATTAAGTATGGATATGTTTGTTTAACATGTTAAAAAAATATTATGTATTTATCATTTATCTCAACCGTATTCACATTTGCTGAAATAATCTCCGCCATTTTTTCAGGCTAGCGTCGCTCATGGAGGAAAGAATAACAGGAGCTGACATCAGGCAGGAAAATTAAAGCCGTTGTGGCAACCCTATGGACTGACAAGTAAGCCCAAACAAACCGCTCTTTTCTCTTTTCCCTATACTTAACATGTGTTTTGCCGGATCGAATTCTCTTAAAATATTAATATCTAAATAAATTTAAGCACCATGACTGTTTAATGCGTCTTCAGGTAATCTACATGATCCAATAATGGGAAAAGATAAAAGTTTATACTTGTATATAAGGGGTTTTTACATTTTTAATTTATTTTTGAAAGGGGGAGATCATTTTTCACTCTCAACTCGTCATAAGTTTTTAGTTCAATGCCTTCAATTTATTTTAAAAATTCGATGTATCACATTAATGTCTATGGGAATATGATTAATTAAAATTATATGAAGTTCCAATAAAATGCAATTTTCATAATTTTTTCTTTTAACTGTTTATTTTGCCTTTTTGTTTCGTTCATCATTATCATAGATCCGGAACATTTCGAAAGTGTTTGAGGCCTGGGCGCTCGTCCTAAGCTTTATATGAGGAATTTTGATTTCTGAATCAATTCTGAGGTGCTCGAGCACCTTCTGACAGGGACGTAGCTAGGATTTTTGCCATCCGGGGCAAAGAGCATTTTGCCGCCCCCGTACCTCAAAGTACTGGAAATGCTTGAGCGTCCTTCGCCACTGTGTACTTATGGTTTTGCTGCCTGTAGGCTGTACAAATTTCGCCACCCTTTTTCCGTATATTCTTGAATACGTATGATTCAAATATATACCGCCCATCCGAAACTTCCGCTATGTAGATGTAGTATTGAGAAAAAAAATATTAAAAATAAAAACCTTTTTTTACGAGCCGCGATAAGTCATCTCTCTGGCCTATAGCCTATAGTATTTCGTAAAATAATCACTAGGGCTGTTTTTTTTCCTCTTCATTTTGTACCTATTACTTTGCTTTTAAAGTGGTATGTGTACGGAAATTTGAAAAAAAAAACAGTTTCGAATTGAATTTGAAATCTAAAATTGTCTGTGCTCGAGTTTTTGTTGTTCTACCTGGACTGGAAGTATTTCTACAATATTTTAATATAAACAGCTGAAAGCCATTACATATGCTAATGTTTTGCATATATAATGTTTTTCGCAAAAAAAAGTCAGATTTTTTCAAACACCGCTTGTTCAAGTGTCTTTAAACATTGTGTCTCTCTCAGCACTGAGGTATTACATGTTTTGGCATAATTTTTTTAAAATTAAAATACCGAGAAGAAACTTTGTGGCACAAGATATGGGTAAATTTTGGTTATTTTTGCAAAAGGTTCCATGTTGTTGAAGTTGATATTCGAAAACAAATAACTAAAATTGCAAAAGCTCTCGTTCAATTGTATAAATATATCCACAGAATTTGAGGGACAAAAATCGAGGTCCTAAAGTGAATAGTAAATTTTTAAATGATTTTTAAAAACGGAGATGTTTCTCATAGGAAAGCATGGGAAGCCACGGTTTGTTTGGGCTTACTTGGTCCCTTTAATAGAGCGATCACTGGCTTCATCTGGCAACCCAGATTCCCCATGCTTTCTCAACGGACGCGCTGGTCGCGTCACTTCCTGTTATTCTTTCCTCCATGAGCGTCACTCTAAAATTTCTTTTCCTCTCCATCTTGTCAACAACAAGTTATTGTTAATTTTTAGCTGGGCGCTGATTGGCCAATGGCGAAATTCCCCAAACAGGGAAATTTATCGACTTGTCAATCGTCACGTGACCTTAAGAATAGCTTTTAACAATCACACCATGGTTGCATTCGGAGCTCGATTCTTAACGTGATTCTTACGAACCGATTCTTACGTATGGATGATTGGTTATTAAGAATCAAAAGGTGGTACACACCCTGGAATTATATTAAGGATGGTAAGAAGAATAATTTTGAAATTAAACAAAAAACAAAAATCTACTTGAAAAGCGGGACGTATGGTCACACGCATTTTGCACTTTTGCACAGTAAGCAATATGATGTGCGGCTTTCTTCTGGGAAAAAAAATCAGGTTTATCTCGAGGTCCCCTTCATTGAAGTCCTGTCAGCCTCCTGCCAGGGTCGCCATTAGGGGCGGCATATGAGGCTTCGCACCCGGGCGGGCGGCAAGTAAGCTGGAGCCGCCCCTGCACCTAGCGTGTCGAAATTCATGAGAATGTTTTTGGTATTTCCTGGTATTTGCCTTTTATTTGTTGTCTTATTAAATTACTTCCTCAATAAATTTCATTTTATATTTTGGTGGATATGGGGGGGGGGAGGAAATTACATGTAATTTCGGAATTCATGAAGTAAATAATTCTATATAGAATAAATGAAATAAATAATTCTATATAGAATAAATGAAATAAATAATTATATATAGAATAAATGAAATAAATAATTATATATAGAATAAAGGGACATGCAAACCGTGTCTAAGTTAACCAATATGGCGACTTCATGCAATAAACAAATCTAGATTTAAAGGAACATGGAAACGAATATATATTTTTTTCTTTTTTAAGGGGTGCTAGGTATTTCGATCCCCCCCCCCTCCGAACTTTAAGTTCTCCATCTGCCTGTTTCAGCTTTCAAAAATGCTTAATTGAAGCTGTGGAATTTCTTCGATGTACTTTACGGGCCCATAATTAATTTTAAAACATCCTAAACTATGAATTTATGCAGTTGAATATCAAAAGACAATACGGAGATATTAATTTTTGCTTGAGAAGATATAAATAAAAAGTTGAAATCAATGTTATTACATGAATGTCCAACTCAAAAGTAGGTCCGGCTAATTACTTCATATTTTATCTCCTGGGCTTCGTATATCTCTAATCGAACTCAATATTTCAGAAATCTAGAATTCAATACAATTTTTAAAATTATGTATGTGACAGAAAACTCCACAAAATTTCAGAATTTCTACAGTAAAATCGGCAATTTTAACACTGATTTCTATGGGGCATCATCCTTTGCGTTACCCTCAAAGTGATGCTGATGATGGTGTCTATTCAAAAAGCTCTCATTACTGGGAGGATTGAATAAAGCGGCAAACCATTATAAAGGCATAAAATATTATACATATACGTACAGCATTAAAGAAACGACAAACCATTGTAAAGGCACATACACGTCTTAAACGCATTGCTAGGGAACCACGGTAACCAAAGTAAACGTTCGGAAAGTGATTGTTGAGGCCCAAAAACCATTGTTGCCCTACGGTTTTTTGCCCATTTGGGGCATTTGCCCTGGTCTGACGAAATTTTAAAGTAGCCTATCGTTCAAGTCGGGTCCCATTTGGTATATATGCAAAATTTGGCGAAGATCGATCTAAAATTGTAGATTTGTATAGAGAACATACGCACACACAGACACACACACAGAAAATCAATTTTATACATGACATGAATGTCGCTCTCCACTTGTCAATACATCTTGTATCTTGAATTTTATATATATAGATAGATAGATAACCCCAGAAGGTATGAAATGCACTTATACTGGAAGAAAAAAATAATAATAATAAATAATAAAAATAAAAATAATAGTCAGAAGGGGAAGCACTTTGCATACGGAGTCAGGTCGAAATCCTCAATAGCGGAAGCAAATCTTACGTAGGAGGCGCATACAAGTTCTGATGGAAGACTGTTCCATATTCTCGCCACACGGCATCTATATCCGTAGAAAAGGCAATCTCTTCAGGCCGTTGGTATTCTTATTTGGAAGCGATGCCTACGTAGGTTAACTCGCCTGTCTATGATCTCGAAGAAAGGTTCTCTCAATGGTAGATAAACTATTTGGTGGACTAGTTTGTAGCACATCTTCAGATCTGCAGTGATTCTACACCATTCCAGCGAGTGTAAACCCAGAAATTGAAGTCTCTGGCAATAAGATAGACCGTTCATTTTCCAGGTATTCGTTTAGTAAACGACCTCTGTGGCTTTTCGAGGAGCTTTTGTAAGGGCCCCATACTTGCGAACAGAACTTCAGAGTCGGGCGAACGTACACACAGAAAGCATATAACAACGTATGCGCATCGCACTTACGGTATGCCGTACATAACATATATGAAATTCTATTAGCTTTGCAGACTATGCCATAATAATGATCAGTGAAATTCAGAATGCGGCTCATTCCAATACATAAATCCACGCATGTATCCAATTGCTGTAACGTTTCATTACCTAGTTAATAATATTCAGGATCGGTGCGCCTACCTAAATGCATTGATCCACTTTTTGATGATGAAATAGGTAGCTTATACTGACAACTCCACTGGAAACGTTGTTGGCATGCAGTTCTTAGGCCCCTAGTGTTTTCCACTGGAGAGAATAACTTCGTCATCAGTAAATTGCAATAGAGAGATGGGTGACACAGCATGAGTAATGTCGTAAGTGTACAAAGTAAATAAGATAGGGCCTAACACCGATCCCTGGACGACTCCGCTTGGCACCTGACATTCTCTAGACATCACGCTGGCTACGCGAACCTGATGAACTCTGTCTGATAGCAGTTCTTGAATTATCCTCACAACTTTATCCGGAACCCCCATGCAAGCTAACTTCCTCAGCAGTAGCAATCTGTCTACTTTATCAAATGACTTTTAGAAATCGACGTCAATTACATGATGTAATTACGTGAAATTACATCAATCTCTTGTCCAGAGTCTATAGCGCTCTCCCATATATCATGACAAATCAACTGCTGCACTGGTAAGGAGCGGCCAGGAATGAAGCCGAACTGAACTGAGGGGATTAAGCCCATTTCGTCGGCAAATGGAAGTAACTGATTGACAATGCATCTGTCGAAAATTTTGCAGGATATATCGGTTAACGATACCGGGCGATAATTATTCGGATCTGCCTTGGAGCCTTTATTCTTATAAATTGGACTAATAACTGCATTTTTCCAAGAGCATGGAATAGATCCGTTGTCATAGGAGGATGTGAAGATGGAATTAAGCAGAGAAGATATCGGGTCTGAAAGACGTTTGTAGAAACAACTGGGTATTCCATCAGGACCCGGAGATGATCGACCAGGAAGGGAAGCAATAATGGCTTTTATCGTCTGAGTGTTGAACATGTCACGAAAGAAGGGATGATCATCCATAAGCCATGATAACGATGGTCGTAACTGGAACAACTGAAATTATATGAACAAGAAAACATGCCTGCAAAAACGTTTGCTTTCTTATAATCTTCCGTTATCGTGGTACCATTCAAAGATAGCGTTGGTATGTATACATGAAGTCTGCTGCGGGCATCTCGGTGGAAAAAGTTCCGATCTTGACTTTTTCAGAGATTTAAGAGATGTAAACTCTCTTTTTTCTCTTGGACGTAATTTGCATAGTTCCTAGCCATGACCTTGTATTGTTCTTTAGTGGTTTGACTAGGTATTGATGCCAAGCATGCAATTTCCTATTGTTTAGCATTCGTAAAATCTTGTCTTTTTTTCTAAATCTGATTTGACGGGGAACGTGTTCACGAGACCGCAGAAATAGAGCTGGCAAAGCATCCGCAGCTGAGATAGTTCCAGCTAATACTTGATTCGGCAGATCTTTTACAATACTTGATAATCGTGGATAATCTGCACTGTAATAGTTTAGTGTTGATTGACAATCTAATCCTGTTGTAATATGTAATGAGAAGTGTATCGGCAAGTGCGGTGGATTATCGCTGTTCTAGAAGGATGGAAGTGCATATACGTCATAGATCACCGACGGATCGGTAGCAAACAGAAGATCTAGGAAGTTTTCCCCTTCCGTGGGAAAATCGACCAACTGAACAAGGCCAAGTTCTGCTGATATTGACATGAACTGTGATTACAATTCAGACGAGAATCTCCCGTTTATCCAATCAATTCCCCGCATGTTGGAGTCCCCGATCAAAATCACCGGAAAGCACGCGGAGCAGAAATGCCTTAATTCTCTCTAAAACTCAGACCAATGATCTAAATTACATGCTTTATTTGGTGGAATGCGTACGCCGTAATAAGCCTGCACTTCCTATTTCCGCTTTTTATATCCAACATCTTGATTTCCATTATGCACGTTGACCAGCTTAGGTTTCAGGCTGCTTCGAATAATAATGCATATGTTACGGTAAAGCCCGAAGAGTGCTAAAACCTAGGTTTTACCAAGTCGAGTTGGTAAAAGTTGACATTTGCTAACTTTCATGAAAATTGGTAAAAGTGCGAATTTTCTAATTTTCATGAATTTGAAAGCTTGTCATTTTTCAATCACACCGATCTTGATGCTAATTAAGATAATATTTAATTAAGTAATTAGTCATTCAAATTCATGAAAATTACTAAAAATGCGAATTTTATAATTTTTTCGTAACTTTGAAAGCTTTTCATTTATCAATCACAACGGTCCTGATGCTAATTAAGATTATTTAATTAAGTAATTAGTCATTCAAATTCATGAAAATTACTAAAAATGCGAATTTTATAATTTTTTCGTAACTTTGAAAGCTTTTCATTTATCCATCACAACGATCCTGATGCTAATTAAGATCATAATTAATTAACTAATTAGTCACTAAAATTCGTAAAAATTACTAAAAATGCGAATTTTATAATTTTCATAAATTTGAAAGCTTGTCATTTACTAATCATTATCCCGATGCTGATTGAAATCATAATTAATTAACTAATTATTCATTCAAGTTCATGAATTTTTCTAATTTCCCGCACGCCATCGAGTGCATATGTTCCGGATATTTTACTTATAATTGGCAGTAAACTGTAATTACAGCTCATTTCGGGCTTTTTTCACCTAGGCAACAACCAAAACCAATCGGCAAGTTTTGGAAAAATACAAGTTATATGTTATTATCAGGGACGCCGGAAGTCAGAAATGATTGGTGTTGCTCAAAGTATGCGAGTCATTTCTCTGTACAGGCAATAATATTTACATATATTTTTTGCCTGACAATACGTCCCTTTTTTCGAGTAGAGTGCACCGTTTTTTCGAATCTATTTGATTTTAGCGATGATCCGTTCTTCAACCTACTTTTGTAGTAGTGGTAAGATTTTTACTACAGTAAAATATAACAAGCCAATGCAACTATAACAATCTCGTGTCTGCTCCAAGACCAGTGCCGTCTTAATGCATGGGCCCACCTGGGCACGGCCCAGGGGCCTCAAGAGAACGCGGGTCTCACAAAAATGAGTTAAAATTTTCGGGAATTTGCCGAGGGGATCTCAGAAAAATCGCTTAGTCCTGAGGCCCAGGATGCTCTAAAGACGGCCCTGCCCAAGAGACATTCATAAATTAAAACTATTTTTTGAATAAATTAAAATATTGAAAGAAAATACCTTTTTATGTGTGCTATATTTTTCAATTTCTGTTAATTTAAAATGTTTTTTGAAGGTAATGAATTCAAAATGTCTCTGGGACCGATACCCTGAGTCCCCTCCATAATGGATATATAGCGCGTATGGGAAAGTCCCTTGGACCTGAAATGACTTGCAAACAAAAAGAACTACAGCAATGCAACGCCTTACAAGGAAAGGGTCCCACGGATATGTCTTCAAAAATTTTAATTTAAAAAAAGCGCTTTTTCAGTGAAATTTTTGAGCTATGTGCAAATGGTGATTGCAATACCATTCAAATGATTGCTATTGCTTTAGCAACACTAGCAGATATGTTCCGACGTCCCTGAATAGCTTTTAGCAAACAGTGTATTCGGAAAAAGCGTATTTGTACATCGCACCCTCTATGGTTCACGGATAGCGTGCGGAACCTTTATCTTGAAAAGAAAAAAGCATTCAGAGAGTATAAAAGTGGACGAGGTGAGCTATCATTGTTTACTGATAAAAGAAGACTATTGAAGAAAGCGATACGGGATAGTAAAAAGGAAGTTGAATCTAGGTTGGCAGATAACATTGGCTCTGACCCAAAATCATTTTTTCGATACGTCAATAATAGATGTAAGGGGACAGTTGGCCCCCCTCTCGATAGGAGGCTCTAGGGTAGAGAGCAATGTAGGCATGTTTAGTGCTTTCAATGACTTTTTCGCGTCGGTTTTTAATGGAGATAATGATATTCGATATACGGGTGTTGCATGGGGTAATAAAACCCTCAACGATATTCAAGTAGAAGACGTGGAGGTCCTAAATCTTCTAAGAAATGTATGTGCAAGCAAAGCACCAGGACCAGATGATATCTATCCCAGGGTCCTCAGGGAATGTGCTAATGAATTGTTGGGGTCAGTGGCACAGATATACAGGAGTAGTGTTGCTGAGGGTATCGTCCCAAGAGATTGGAAACTTGCTAACGTTTGTTCCGATATTTAAGAAGGGTAGTAGAGAAGCGGTGTCAAAATATCGTCCAGTGAGTTTGACGAGCTCCCTCTCGAAAATTTTGGAAATTATCATCAAAATGCAGTTTGTGAAGTGGATAGACGAGAATAATGTATTGTCGGATAATGAGCATGGGTTCAGGAAGGGGAAGTCGTGTGTAACTAACTCCTTTGCTTCTACGATTACGTGACTAAAGCTTTGGGTAAGAGCAAAAATGTCGACGTTGTTTACCTTGATTTCCAGAAGGCATTCGATCGGGTCCAACATGGCAAACTCTTGAAGCGTTTACACGAGATTGGAATAGGGGGCGACTTGCTGAATTGGATAGAATCGTGGTTAAGAGATAGGTCGCAACGAGTTATGGTGAAAGGGGAATTCTCTGGTTGGACAGACGTCACAAGTGGAGTTCCTCAGGGAAATGTCCTTGGCCCCATACTTTTTTCACTTTTTATCGACAAACTCGATCAGGGTATCGATGGGATTACTAGCAAATTCGCAGATGATGTGAAGCTAATGGGTGTAATCGGGAATGAAAGCGATAGGGAGTTGCTCCAGACGAACTTAAACAGGATTGCAGCATGGGCAAATGAATGGAGCATGACGTTTAGCGTAGATACGTGCATGGTCGCTCATTTTGGTTCGAACAACCCACGGTTCTCTTACGAGTTGAATGGTGTCACTATCCCGGATTCAGCTAGGGTCACCGATTTGGGAATTCTCAATGACGAGCGACTTAGATTTTCTGAACATTGTTCAGCGGTGGTCAAAAAATCGAATAGAATGCTTGGTCTCATTTTCAAAAGGTCTCTTCGCGTTCTCCTAAAGTCATTCTTCCGCTTTTTCGAGGCTTAGTTCGTCCTGGACTGGAGTATGCTGTAAGGTTTTGGAGGTTTTTGGTTGGTTGAAGGGGTGCAGAGAAGAGCTACGCGTGACCTTATTGGCACACAGGGCTTGAGTTATGAAGAAAGACTTCATTTTTTGAATATGTTTACATTGGATGAACGCAGGTGTCGAGGAGATATGATCGAAGTGTTTAAAATTTTCAATGGGATGGATAGGATGGATCATGAACTTTTAGTACACCGCCAATCGACTGCTTTTACAAGGGGACACCAGTATCGATTGGTGAGGGACAATGCAAGGCTATGGTGTCGCAGGAAGTTTTTCTCTAATAGGGTTGTTAATAAATGGAATAGCTTACCCCCGGAGGTAGTAAATTGTAACACAATTGACACGTTTAAAAGGAAGTACGATAAACATGTTGGGTTAAATCGAGAAGCTATCCATTCTTAGAATAAGACAACCATAAGTATTCTTTATGGGCATTGTATAACATTTTATCATGTATATATATTGTTTATAATTTGTGTTAATTGCATTTTTAATTGTGTTGCTGTGTTTTTGAAATATATGACAACCATATTTTTATGGGCATCTTTTTGTCAGCCACCTCGTTGGGCATTTTGTCTGTTGTGGCGTTCTATTTGTATTTGTTTAATACTGAAAACGAGGGGAAAACATCGAGGTCACTGAACAAATCACGTGTTCGGGGGAATAGGAAAGCCTCCTTCGCAGTGTCATGTTAAGGCGCGTATACACTAGCGCACCGATCTTGCAACGCACGACCCCCTGCAGCGGTTCTAATCCGCTCGTGGGTACATTAACTTCTTGTGTGTTCCTTGAAAAAACCGATTCCAGGTTGGTCCGGTGAAAACAGCTCAAGAATCGTTCAAAAGACCGTACAAATTACTGAACGTGCGTAAAACTTCAGGGACGATGAGGAACCTCAAGAAGTTTGAATTTTGAGGTAAAAAATTAGGAATGATATTTCTTCATATAAAGACATATTTTAAATTCTATTACAATAGAAATTTCGAAATATTTTTTTTTTCGTTCCACCCTACTGTACATTTCTATGGGCTAACGAAGTTTGTTTTCACCGAGTCACGTGATTTCCTTGCATAACCTCCCTCCAGTAATATAAGCTCGATGAATAGCCCAGGAGAAATATTTCTTCTCGTTGTGAATAGCAGTGCATAGGGGCGGTCTTAGGGCTGTGCGATCGGTGCAAGTTGCACCGGTCGCACAGGATATTACTGCACGTACCAGCTGTGACAATTCCTGTCTCTTGAGTTGTGATTGGCCTTGCACGTGCACATTCTCACCCGGAGCCATTTCTTTACGGTTGACTTGACGATGCTTACAACAAATATAATGCAAAATCACGTTGAATGTCGACCGTATAAACCTTCAACTACAATTTCAATACAAAAATACAAATCAAGTCTTCTGGCTAGTCGCAGCACGTCAACCAAATAAAATCTAAAAACTCTTTTGTATCCTCGTTCTTCGTCCGGAACGAGTAAAATAGACCCAGAGATAGACCATTCTTCCAAACAAAATATTTTGATTTATTGATAGTGTGACCATATATGATCCTATTTTGCGAGATATTACGGAAATGGCCAGATGAGGTAACTGTAAAACCGGGACGCATATTTAGCAAATGCACTGCCAGGGCCGGTCATAGACCAAGTGGCGCCCGGTGGAAAAGCAGTAGTCAGCGCCCCCCGCCCCCCCAGGCTCAAACCGTGTCGGAGGAGTAAATTTTTGCTAGTCATTTCTTGTTCTATAAAATACGGGACAGATTTATTCTACCATATTAGCAGACTCTTGGTGTGGCGATCGTCCCCATCACCCCCCCCCCTCCCACCTCTTGGTTGAATATTAATTGACGAAGAAGTAGGGAAAGCTTCTTCTTAGAATGGGATTACTGCTATTCAACTTGTAAACAAGCATAAAACCCAACTTGTTTGGTTTAATTAACAGATTTAAAAACATTAAAAAAGCAAAACGGTATACAATTATGCAGGGTACTCATCCAAAGAGAATTTCTTTTTCATACTCATTTTAATTGAATTTTATGATAAAATACGTAGAGTGCACGCATCACGTACGGGATAAGCTGCTAATAAAAGTGGTTAAATTACAGTGATATTTCCGTATGATTTCTTTCATTTATAAAACTCATGAACTTCATTGAAATTATCCCTTCAGACCCAGTACTAAGAAACAGAAGGGGCAGGTAAACACCAGCTAAAGCACCGGGACCTGCAGCTTGGTCAGGACCCCTAATTATTCTGAGGCAACTTGGGTGGTGCCCCGAGCCGAATGGGGGGGGGGGCACTTAAAAATCCTCCTTTTTCTGAGCATAACTATTTCAAGGAGACTCCAAGAAAAGACTGCTCCCGAGAAAGCAGGCTACGGCCCTGGAAAAGGAACAGAGCTGTCTTGAGAGCATCATGGGCTCTCGGGCAAAGTGGTTTTTCTAAGGCCCTACCAAGTAAATTCTAGAAAATTTCAACTAGTTCTCATTTTTGTGAGGCCCCTCTACTCTTGAGGCTTCCAGGCCGTGCCCGGGTGGGCTCATGCGTTAAGACGACACTGGGAAGGGGTTGTTTTTTCTCTCTGTAGATTTTTTTTTTTTAACCTCGGTGTCTTCGGCTTAAATTTCAACGATAACGCACAATTCTTGGCGATTATGCATTACCGATATGCTTTACCAATTCAACGCATTTACCGTAACATACTTTTAATGCTATATTTCTTCACTTTCAAAAAACCTCATTTCGAATATACGAAGACCCATACCCGAAATTTCTCTTATTCGAAATGGATTTGCCGCTGTTTGTTTTGAATATGTGAGGTACACTACTTTATTTCCATATTTCCATGGAAGTCCCTATTAACTTACTCTATTCTGCTGCGTCCGTAGATTATATGTTTAAAAAAATTACGTTGAAATAAAAACAAAACGTCAAAAATGAATTTCTTATCGAAGTTGCATGAAAATAGTCTAACTTCAAAGTGGTGTGCAATTAAGTGACTTGTGCCACTCTTAGTATCGTATTTTGTGAGTCTATCGTGATCTTTGACACCCAGGTTCAGAAGGGCTGAAAAGGAAAGCGTTATGTGACTCCAAAAAAAAACTCAATCAGATTGAAAGGTAGAAATGAGGTATTTAATTAGGTTTCTGTTTAACCTCGTTGCTGTTGAAAAACAAAATTACACATTCCTTAATTTTTTAATATAAAACTTCACATAGATATCACATTATTAACATCCCTTTCTTTTTTTTTTTTGATTATGAGATCTCAGTATTACACGGGCAGGTGCACCTAATTAAAAACAACACAATTAAATTCTCGATTGTTAATTAGTTGTTAATCAATTCATTATTAATTCTCGGAAGGGGTGAGGTTTCCAACCAAAAGGAGCATCAAAGAATTACTACTTATCTAGATACCGTCACCCTTATTTCTTGACTGTTGACCCCGAAGTTACTTCGAGACACGCACAACACTGCTGGAACACTGCGATGGATGAAACGGAGTGTTGGGCGATCATTCCTTGTAGACTTTCGATGGAGTATGCGATGGATGAAACGGAGGGTTGGGCGATCATTCCTGGTAGTAGTGCTATGGATTAGTAGATGGCGTACGCGATGGCTCGGTTGTCCTCCTTGGACGTCTCTCGATGGCGAACAAGGTTGTTCGGTACCATTATGTGATCTTCACGGCTTGCTTGTTTGGAGAAAGGTCTAATTCATTTTTCTAATTTCCCCCCCCCTTTTTCTTTTTATTTTATATTATCACGGCAATATTACGACGGACCGCCATGGATTACTCAAGGCCCGCCCGGCACAGCCACCAGAATCACTTGCCTCGTTCGTGCTTGTGCTTTCTCCAACTGCCAGGAAAAACCGGTACTCATCGAGTATCCTCCCTCGATTCCACGTGATCGGAGATATCCTATTGGTCGAGGTCCCCTGTACACGAGCTCTTCTCTAGGCATTCCCTGTACAAGATCACGTGCTTGGTTTGGGAGCGTCAGCTTGATGATGATGACTGGTACTTTTTCTGCCGATGAAGTTTTCATGAACGAACATGTTGAGAAATCTGCACGTACAGGGTGCTCTATGGCGTGTGTGTGGTACTATTCAGTACTATATATATATATATAATTTTTTTTTTTGTTGTTTCGATTATTTTTATATCTAATTTCAGCGAATAATTTCGACATTTTAGCTCTTCAACACAAATATTTTTCCTATTTTCATTCATTTAGAACACAAAAAAATTCTGTATATACGTTTCAATTTTGAGGAATATTAAAAAAAAACAAATTTTAATCTGTTGTGAGCTGCCCCGCGGTGCTGCACAGTAGCTTTAGTGTGGATAAACCACTGCGTCTTATCTACGGCTTTATTTTTTTCCCGAGAGAGGTTTCATTAGTTATAATTACGTTAAAAATGTATTAGCAAAAACATTGGTAGATTTTTCAGATTGGGTAGATGCCAGCACAAAAATTAACATTTTATCTACAAAACCGTGTTACACAACACCCCCCCCCCCCGTCCTTGAGAGTGATTTCATATTGATAATTGAAATTTTCTCATGTGGGTTATATACCGCTGCGGACATGGTGCCTTTTTTTCCTCAAACTAAACAGAAGTTTGCGGATTATAAGCAGCAAAATTCAGTAGGTTTTGTTTGATTCTTATTCAAGATTAATGTCGAGGAAATGACTTAACTTCAAAATGACTTTCTTTAAGATGATTAAAATTCTTACTAATCTTATAGAAAACGAATACAACAAAAATTAAAATCGACAATTTCACTATTAGGATCACCAGATTTTCATTTCGATCGAATTTATATTGAGGTTTTCGGCTCTTCTTGAAAGTCGGTTGGAAAAAAAATCAAATTGAATTTCCAACATACGTTCCTCATTAATTTCTTGAAAGGAAATTATGTCTTTTTACAGTCCCGTTGTGGCCACAACTTACCAAGGCCTCCTAGACAGAACAGAGATACTGTCTAGGAGCCTCATGGGAGGCTTTAACGTTACTCACCGGGTATCTGGAACAAGATCCATGAAACTCCGAAAAGATGTTCAGTTGTGTATATGTACGGTTTGTTAAAATTTTTCATATATACACACATATGTTGCACTCAGGGGCAGCTCGAGACAAAATCTCTACCCGAGTGGGACCTATTTTTTGGTCCCCTGACCTCCCCAATTAAAACAAACTTTTGTTTCAATCGCTTCGTTTTGATGCGTTCTAAGAAACAGCGATATTTTATGTCATAACGTATGTCGAATTTCTTTCGGCCTTTTACCTTGGATTTGATGCTCCTAAAGCGGGCAGAAATACGTTTTCCTAAATATTTTTTTGCGTTTCCACTTCGGATATAACGACCCTCCTAACGAGCAGAAATAATTTCCTCTAATTTCTTTCACCCTTTTACGCCGGATTTGGCGCTCCTACTAGAGGGGGGGCAGAAATCATTTCCCCTAACTTTTTTTCGCCCTGTCAACCTCAGAATTGGCGCCCCTCCTACAGCGGGCACAAATAATTTTTCTTTGTCCTTTGACTTCAATCATTTTGAAGGTAAGTCATTTCCTCAACGTTAATCTTGAATAGGAATCAAACAAAACCTATTGAATTTTGCTGCTTATAATCCGCAAACTTCGCTAGTTTGTGGAAAAAAAGGCACCATGCAGGTCCACAGCAGTATATAACCCATATGAGAAAATTTCATTTATCAATATGAAATCACTCTCGAGGGGGAGGGGGGTGTTGTGTAACACGGTTTTGTAGAGAAAATGTCAATTTTTGTACTGGCATCTACCCAATCTGAAAAATCTATCAATGTAATTATAACTAATGAAACCTCTCTCGGGAAAAAAATAAAGCCGTAGATAAGACTTTGGTTTATCCGCACTGAAGCCACTTCGAAGTTAAGACTCTTTTCATACAACTTCGCTCCACAATAAGAAATTCATTTCCGACGTTTTGTTTTTATTTCAACGTAATATTTTTAAACGTATAATCTACGGACGCAGCAGAATAGGGTAGGTTAATAGGGACTTCCATGGAAATATGGAAATAAAGTAGTGTACCTCACATATTCAAAACAAACAGCGACAAATCCATTTCGAATAAGAGAAATTTCGGGTATGTGTCTTCGTATATTCGAAATGAGGTTTTTGAAACTGAAGAAATATAGCATTAAATGTATGTTACGGTTGAATCGGTAATGCATATCGGTAATGTGCATAATCACCAATCGTCTTGGTAAGTTCGATAAATTTCGCAACATTTATCACTTTTACCGGCGATTATGCATAATCCTTTTATAGCAACCTGTATGCACAAACGTGCGGTTGTTTCTTTTCGCTTTAGATATTCTTTTTTCAACCTCGGGGATGTTCAGCTCAAACTTCAAGAATTGTGCGTTATCGTTAAAATTTCAGCCGAAGTCTCCGAGGTTAAAAAACAAATCTACAGAGAGAGAAAAACAACCTCTTCCCAGTGCCGTCTTAACGCATGGGCCCACCCGGGGGCGGCCCACAAGCCAAAAGAGTAGAGGGGCCTCACAAAAATGAGATCTAGTTAAAATTTTGTAGAATTTACTAGGTAGGGCCTTAGAAAAACCACTTTGCCCGGGAGCCCATGATGCTCTCAAGACAGCTCTGTCCCTTCTCCAGGGCCGTAGCGGGCTTTCTCGGGAGCAGTCTTTTCTTGGAGTCTCCTTGAAATAGTTATGCTCAGAAAAAGGAGGATTTTTAAGTGCCCCCCCCCCCATTCGGCTCGGGGCACCACCCAAGTTGCCTCAGAATAATTAGGGGTCCTGACCAAGCTGCAGGTCCCGGTGCTTTAGCTGGTGTTTACCCGCCCCTTCTGTTTCTTAGTACTGGGTCTGAAGGGATAATTTCAATGAAGTTCATGAGTTTTATAAATGAAAGAAATCATACGGAAATATCACTGTAATTTAACCACTTTTATTAGCAGCTTAGCCCGTACGTCCCAAGTAGTCGCCTGACGTCAAATATGACATGAAAATTTGGTCATTTTCTCTGAATGACGTCAGTCAAAGAAAAATTCACGTCATTTCAAAATCATTAAATGACCACGCACAATAAAGGTTAGGAAATAACGTGATTCTTGATGACTTTAATGAAATATCTGGTCATTTCATGACCTTATTGGCCATGAAGTTCATGAAATGACGTGATTTTTTATGGCGTAAATGATTTAGCGTCATAAAAATCACGAATTTCTTTCGAACTGAAAAATTCTATTCCGGATGAAAATATCAAAATTATCCAAAATGTTTGTTAAGGAACCTTCAGAGGGTGTTTCAAAATTACCCTAGGCCTATTCGTTACTGGTTGTCACAAGATAAATAAAGTACTTTTAATTGCGATTTTGTTTGAATGGAAGTGTAAAATTTTTCAATGAGTAATTGTTCATATAAATTTATCAACACGTTATATAAATTATAATTGCATCCATATCATGTTTTTTACGGAAGATCAGAGGATCTGTGGAATCTGTCAACAATTGAAAAAAATGCAATACATTGAACTACAAAAATGAATTTTTAAAAATCTTTTTTTTCCAAGAAACTATATTTTTCAAGAATAAAAAAAAATGAAAGAAAACGAAAAAATAACTGCCATTGGCTAAACACAGCAAGAAATAATTTAACGGTAATTGTAATATTACTAATCAATACTTTGAAAGTGTTCATTAAATAACAACGGCTGATTGCTGCTACAATAGCGCCATCGATAGAGGCATGCGAGATTCATAGGGTCAATCCTCGAACGGACTGGGTTCGAATTCGACCTACGTCAGCGGGTCACACTTTTTTTTTTCCCGTCCATTCGAATTTCGCCATCTATCTTCGGAAAGTCGAAGTATTTGCAAATGGCCATTTTTTGACGTCATTTTTGACGTTTCCAAAATGGACATAATGACCATTTTATCACGTCATGTTTGAGACATTTTATGACTTCCAAAAAACGTTTTTAATGACGTCAGGTGACAACTTGGGGTGATGCGTGCACTCTACGTATTTTATCATAAAATTCAATTAAAATGAGTATGAAAAAGAAATTCTCTTTGGATGAGTACCCTGCATAAATGTATACCGTTTTGCTTTTTTAATGTTTTTAAATCTGTTAATTAAACCAAACAAGTTGGGTTTTATGCTTGTTTACAAGTTGAATAGCAGTAATCCCATTCTAAGAAGAAGCTTTCCCTACTTCTTCGTCAATTAATATTCAACCAAGAGGTGGGAGGGGGGGGGGGTGATGGGGACGATCGCCACACCAAGAGTCTGCTAATATGGTAGAATAAATCTGTCCCGTATTTTATAGAACAAGAAATGACTAGCAAAAATTTACTCCTCCGACACGGTTTGAGCCTGGGGGGGCGGGGGGCGCTGACTACTGCTTTTCCACCGGGCGCCACTTGGTCTATGACCGGCCCTGGCAGTGCATTTGCTAAATATGCGTCCCGGTTTTACAGTTACCTCATCTGGCCATTTCCGTAATATCTCGCAAAATAGGATCATATATGGTCACACTATCAATAAATCAAAATATTTTGTTTGGAAGAATGGTCTATCTCTGGGTCTATCTTACTCGTTCCGGACGAAGAACGAGGATACAAAAGAGTTTTTAGATTTTATTTGGTTGACGTGCTGCGACTAGCCAGAAGACTTGATTTGTAATTTTGTATTGAAATTGTAGTTGAAGGTTTATACGGTCGACATTCAACGTGATTTTGCATTATATTTGTTGTAAGCATCGTCAAGTCAACCGTAAAGAAATGGCTCCAGGTGAGAATGTGCACGTGCAAGGCCAACCACAACTCAAGAGACAGGAATTGTCACAGCTGGTACGTGCAGTAATATCCAATTAAGTGTACTCTGGGTTGCAAGTATGTTGTGATATCTGTGTAAATCTAAGCACAACATTATTACACCATTAATTGTCAATTACGTCTTGGTCCGCAAATTTTTATAGCATTGAGTGAGATAAGACGAATATTTGGCTGCTATTGGGTATTATGCCTTTTGTCGAATATTCAGTTCGGCCGAATATCCATGTAAATCTAAGCATAACAATCTAATTTTAAAAATCATATTAATTGGAATTTTTCGAATAAATTAATTTACCTATTATATCATTGAGTGATGTATATCCGTTTCTGTGAAAGTGGTTATTTCAGGGATGTTATGTTCTAGGATTAGTGAAACTGAAAATAGAATCATACTGCAATAATGTGGTAGGGTCATTCCATGTCAGATCACACACCCATAGTCTCAGATTTCAATGATTTTTTATATTAGTTGCTTTCACTATCCTTATTAACCGTGTGAAATATTATTTGCATATCTCTAAAACCTTTTGAGAAAAAAAATGTTGAAATTTATCAAAAACTGATGCAGATGACTTTTCCCAGATTTTTAAGCCGCATTGTTTGAGAAAATAAATCGTTACATTTTCAATATATTCAAGTGAAATTTTCACTGAAGTGTTCACAAAAACATACAGAATATGAATAAAAATAATTCATACACCTACATTTGAAATTTACGTGCAAAAAAATTAGTAAACTTAGTTTTTGTGGAATTTTTCGTTAGAAAAAATACAATTTTTCAAACGTATTTTTAGACCAGAGGCACAGTAATTACCAAAACAAGTTTTATTTTAAATTTCTCCTAAATATATAAAGTATGATACTGGAGAAAAAATAATGCAGGGGTGGGAACTCTGCGCCGCACTGTGCCAAAACTAATATCTTGCGCCGTCTTGCTCCAATAGCGTATTTTTGCATTTTTCTGCGCCAAATAGCGAATTTTGCTTCAGTATGGCCGGAATTTCGGAAATTATGCCAAAAAACTTTTGTTCCTGCTAGCCACGAAAAATTTCTTTACGAGAAGAGCGTGTTATATTCCACTATACTTAAACTATCGGCCCCTGATCGGGCTTTCCATCGCAAAATCCTGATATTGTCCGTGATCGTGGAACTGAAGATGGTTTGCAATGCCTTTCAGCTTTAAAGTGCAAATTCGAGTGTTTCCGTTTAAAAAAAAAGTTGTCACTGGAAGCAGCAGAAATTACTGTAGTCGATTGTCATTGTGTTAAATCCCAATGTTTCGTGAAAAAAATTTTCATTCCGGGAGTAAAAAGTGCATGTTTGCTGAATTACGAATGTTAGTTTAGAAACTTTGCCAAATAACGAGTGTTAAATCGCCAATGTTGCCGAATAACGAGCGTTAAATCGCCAATGTGCTGAATAACAAGCGTTAAATCGTCAATCTCGCCCAATAACAAGTATCAGATCGCCATACTCGCCAGATAATGAGTGCTGAATCGCCAAACATCGAGTTGATTCTTCCAAAATTCTCTCCCATTTTGCAACAATTTCTTTCCAAGTGTAAAAAAATTAAAAACTTATTAAATTTTTTTATCTCATTTGAAGTGCTGCTGTTCAAGGCAGCAAATAGTGTCCTCAGTAAGCAAAAATCATCTTAAATAGACGGGTGCAAAAAATTTTATGACAGCCGCTCTTTCAAACAAGGTGTCAAAAGCGTAAAACAGCAAAAACAAATATCAAGCTGACGAAAATATGTTTGATAACAAAAGGCAGTGCAGTTTTATTTTGGAAAGGGTTGAGGGTTAACGAAAATATTCTTGTTGATTTTACTGCTTCAATTTATAAATATCTGCTCCGAATCCCATATTTTGCTGCTCCAAAATTGCTCCAAATCCTGAATTTTGCTGTTCCAAAGCTGCTCCGAAATGGACTTAGTCACTTCCCCCAAAGCAGAATGTTTTGCGATGTTCTCAGGGGTGGGAACTCTGCGCCAAAACTAATATCTTGCGCCATCCTGCTCCAATAGCGTATTTTCGTATTTTTCTGCGCCAAATAGCGAATTTTGCTTCAGTATGCCCGGAATTCAGGAGAGGACGCCAAAAAATTTTTTTTCCTGCTAGCCACGACACGATTCTTTCCGAGAAGAGCGTGTTTTATTCCACTATACCTAAACTATCGGCCACTGATCGGGCTTTCCATCGCAAAACCCCGATATTGTCCGTGATCGTGGAACTGAAGATGGTTTGCAATGTCTTTCAGCTTTAAATTGCAAATGTGAGTGTTTCCGTTTAAAAAAAAAAGTCACCACTGGAAGCAGCAGAAATTACTGTAGTCGATCGTGATTGTGTTAAATCCCGATGTTTCGTGACAAAAATTTTCATTCCGGGAGTAAAAAGCGCATCTCCGCTGAATTACGAATGTTAGTTTAGAAACTTTGCCGAATAACGAGCGTTAAACCGCCAATTTTGCCGAATAACGAGCGTTAAATCGTCAATATCGCCAAATAACGAGTGTCAGGTCGCCAATCTCGCCAGATAATGAGTGCTGAATCGCCAAACATCGTGTTGATTCTTCCGAAATTCTCTCCCATTTTGCAACAATTTATTTTCAAGTATAAAAAAAATTGAAAACATAAAATTCTTTTAACTCTCAGTTGAAGTGCCGCTGTTCAAGACAGCAAATAGTGCCCTCAGTAAGCAAAAATCATCTTAAATAGACTGGTGCGAAAAATTTTATGACAGCTGCTCTTTCAAACAAGGTGTCAAAAGCCTAAAATACCAAAAACAAAAATCAAGCTGACGAAAAGATGTTTGATAACAAAAGACAGTGCAGTTTTATTTTGAAAAGGGTTGAGGGTTAACGAAAATATTCTTGTTAATTTCACTGCTCCAATTTATAATTATCTGCTCCGAATACCATATTTTGCTGCTCCAAATCCTGAATTTGCTGCTCCAAAACTGCTCAGAATCGTGAATTTTGCTGCTCCAAAGCTGCTCCGAAATGGACTTAGTCACTTCCCACCCCTGTGTTCTGCAACGAGTCCTCAGCTGACTGAAAATGTTCTGCGGTAAAAATTTACATATACATAATAGCGTTTTCCGACACTATTCTTAAAATTCTTCCAGATTGTTCTGCAACAGCACTGGTTGTTCTGCGACGTGCGTCGCATATTTTGGCACATTCTGCTTTGGGGGTCACTTCCCACCCCTGATAATGGTTTTTTGACCGTTAATATGTTTATTCTGGCTCGCAAAATTGATCGAAATAACACTGGATCGTTACGATTTCAAATCATTCAACTAGATACTGAAATGCAACCCATCATCCCGGATTCCAATTATTATTTTTTATTTATTGCTTCTACCATGCTTGTTGACCATGCAAAGTTTCATGTACATATCTCGAAAACTTTGTGAGAAAAAATGTTTTCTAACCTCAGGAATGACGTCTCTTAGGCTAACCCCATTCAAGCAATATTATTTGTTAAAATATACTGCTCAAAACAATTAGGGGAGCAAGCAAAAAAGTGAAGAAAACCGTGCGAGACAGCCACATATTGGCATACAATGGATAGTACACGTGTATCAATGCGCAATACAGAAAAAAGACGTAAAAAATTTGGAATTAAGCTTTAATTCTTTGAAAATATGGAAAAAACATGAAAAGATGATTTAGGGCAACAATTTGGTTACATGTAAACGATAAAAAAAGTACTGTTTAGACATGATTCATGAGTTTTAATAGGGCGTGTGGTCTCCTCGAACAGCTAAGACTGCTGCACACCTGTTTGCCATGGATGCGATGAGGTTATCGATCAGACTTTGTGGAATACTGTTCCACTCCTCAAGAAGTGCAATCTGCAAGTCTCGGACAGTAACAGGCGGCCTTGGTCGCGTAGCAATGCGTCGTCTGAGCATGTTTGGAACATGTGGTATGTGTGGTTGGGACATGGCACATTATTGCATAGCTGCCAAGTCTCCCGAATTTTTTGGGAATCTCCCGAATTTTAGCTTCATCGCTCGACCTCCCGAAAAGTTCTTAAATCTCCCGAATTTTTACGAAAATCACAAAAATCCCTAATTGTCCCTAAAAATTTCCTACTTCATTAAAAAAAATCCCCGCTTATGAAAACAATCCCTAAGGAATTTCTTGTGGGGCATGAAGCAGGGCCGTCTCTGCATGAGGTCTATTTTTTTTCCCTTTCGAAATGATGTCACACGTCGTAAATGGGGAAATTCTCTTTTTAAGGAAGTTTTACAAACCCTCTGATGGTAACAAGAAAGTTCTTTGTCTTATCGTGCAGGGGAATGGCTTAGCAGCCAATAGTCCTGGATAATAATTAAAGATTATAGTGACGCTCATATGGTCAAAATTTCTTTTGTTGAAGTTACGTACGTGCGATATAACTAAGCATGAATACTGATAAGCAAAAATATATTTAATCAATTTTAAAGATACTTATTCTGATGAATTTCCTTTCATCAAACGTTCCAGAAGAGGGCCCACTTTTCCTTTTTGTACAAGTTGTGTTACGGACATAAAGATCGGGCATGGAAAGACTGCCATCATCACTCGTGAAATGAAAAAAAAAATCAAGCAAGTGTCACAAAAAATCGGTGTTCTTCAAAAATTGACGGTTCTTTCCTTCATCTTCCGATGATTTTGGGGTCATTCGCGCAGAATGTTTGTTCACAGCGTTTCTGATTGAACACAATATTTATTTTTACATCATTGAAGTTTTGGCCTCCAATTTCACTTGTTTTTCGCGTAGGAATTTTATTCCCAAGGGTTTAACTTCCATGTGTGTAAAATCCCTATTTTAATTTGACTTCAGTTTTTGAGTAAGGATTTTATTCCCTACGCTCTAACTTTTATGTTTGGAAAATCCCTATTTTATTTGGAAAAATCCCTTTTGTATTTATTAGGGAGTGGTTTTAGCATAAAATATGGGTTTGCGCGAAAATCTCCCGAATTTTCATTTTCAAAAGTTGGCAGCTATGTTATTGTATTCAGGTCAGGAGAGCACGCTGGCCATTCCATACGCTGTATTGTTTCAGCTTCAAGCATGTTCTCCACCAGACGAGCTCTATGCGGTCGGGCATTATCATCCTGGAAAACAAAGGAATCTCCAATGGCTCCAGCGTAAGGGATGACATGAGGTCGCAGTATCTCGTCTGCATACCTTCGGGCCGTCAAAGTGCCATTCCGAATGATATGCAGGTCCGTACGTCCGCCTATGCTGATTCCACCCCATACCATCCAACCAGCTCGTCTGTATTGTGACCTTTCACAAATGAATGCAGGGTTATTTCGAGTGCCCCTGTCCTTCCATACCAGAACACGTCGGTCACACTCCAGACTGAATCGGGACTCGTCTGTAAACAGCACTTGTCTCCAATCATGTTGCTCCTAATCTCGATGTTCAGCAGCCCATCTTCTTCGGGCCACACGGTGGCGTGGGGTCAACAGAATGCAGACCATTGGCCTACGTGCATAGAGCCCTCTCTCATGAAGCCGATTACGTACTGTTTGGCTGGACACCCTTCGTCCTATTGCCAAGAGCAACCGTCTTTGCAGCTGCGTAGCATTCTCTGTTCTGTTTCGACGGGCTGTTAACCGTATATACCGGTCATCAGTTGCTGTAGTGGCGCGTGGCCGACCTTGCCCTGGTCGACGTCTAACATTTCCTGTTTCTTGGAATCGATTCCACAGCCTTGCAACAACATTTCTGGCGACTCCAACAGCGTCCGCGACACTACGTTGTGTTTGCCCGGATTCCAGTCTGCCTATAACACGCCATGCCATGGATTCCGGTAAATCACGTTGTTGAGACATCCTAAGTCACCTTGTCTCAAAAAAAAAATACTGCGTAATCGAATTTCACAGTTACGGCAGTAAAACAGACGTTTCTGCAACATCCTGATTTCTGCCCTTATCTCCTTTTTCTGGTTTTTGATGTCATGAACTCGTTGGGCAATTTGCCTGTTGTGGCGTTGTATTTGTATTTGATCTATAAATATTTCTTATGATGCAACAAAGACGAACTTTTGCAATCTGATATATTTTTGCATAAAGAATTATTTTGTATTTGATAAATCCAGATAATATTAATCACATATATATATAGATTAATTTTTGAAGTTTTTTAACATGCTTAAGTATAAAGTTATTTTACCACAACAGTGTTAAATTTTTTTTTAATTACTTTGATTTTTACAGCATATATTTTAATAAACATATATTTAATGTATATGATAAATGTGAAATGGTTATACTTGTGTGAAAAAAAATCTACATTATAATATTTGACACAAGCCTCTATATAGTTTTCCCAAGAAATAATTTAAAATTGCTGATAAAAAGCCAGAATATGAGGCATTAAATCACAAAGAATGAAATTATCAGCTACAACCTAATTGTTGTAGCTGAAGCAGATGGAAGAGAGTAGAATTGAAAACCTAATGTATATAATGCCTGCTAGTGATATATAAGATGTGATGTTTCTTGTTGTGATGATGATTGTAAAAAATAATAGCTTCTGTGAAGATATAAACTATGGCACACTGGTCTTTGTCCTTCAGAGGGCAGCTGGTGTCTTATTTAATTATAAGACTTTATCATCCCAGCAGGTGATGATAAAGTCACTGCTGCTGCTTCATTGTGAAAACTAAAACAAAGGTGTTAGAACCAGGGTTGGCAAGGTTTTGGACAGTAAAAACCATGGTAGGTAAAAACCACTGTGTGGTTTCTGTGTCTCTCCAAAACTGTCCAAAACCTCCTATTTATAACTGCAAGTGAAAAGCTTTGCAATTTGATAAAGAGGTAACTTCTATAATCAATTAAACTTTATATTATATAAATTCTATTATATTATTAATTACATTAAATATAATAAAATTTTTAAATTCAAAACAGTATATGCAAAGGGTTGGAAACGAAGAGGAAACATGAAGAGTGTAAATTATTTTTCATTTTATTAATTTTTTGTCTCTTTCTGAATGTTTTTTTTTATTTGAAAACAATACAGAGTGTTTCAAAAAGTTAGACCAAATATTAGAGAGGTAGTAGAATACCCATTTCAGTACAAGAATATTAATTAAGAGCCATGATTTTTTGCTGTGAGGTCAGAAATTAAACTGGCTTCAAACAAAAATTCTAAACAAATTCTATCAACAAAATTTATGTAATTGATTTTAATTGAGCAGCGAATCCTTGATATATTGCCAAATATTACAAATGTTGGAGATTACAATTAATGATTCTGCCAAAGCAGAAATTGTATCGCTTTAAAGGTTATTTGGGGACGGGGTGTATATGGACCTATTTGGTTTAATAAAGGGGAATTGCAAGCGCATCCATGTCATGACCATGGCATACTCTGATCTGTTGTTGGACAAGAATTTTTGTACTTTCATCTCATAGCCAGAACATGGTGGACAACATATTTAACATTTCTTGAGTAAGTTGTAGGCCTAGTTATTTGTTCAATTACTGCGGTTTTTTTTTGTGATATTTCCATGAGTTATGAAATCGTGAAATGCTATAATTATCATTTTGCCATGAGTGGCTATCATTTCCGTTCTGCAAGCAAATTTCCCATGTGTTAGATGATATCATTAATTTTACATTTTTAAGTTTTTTTTTTCCTTTATCAATTAAAGTTCCATTTTTTTCATGAATGTTCATGTCAATTTTGTAGTCATTCTGACAATTTCGGTTTTTTTACAGTGTTTTGAAATCAGAACCTTAGTTAAAATCACCCTGTATATCGTAAATCATTGCTAATTAATCGGCATTATTTGTGCTTCATTATATTCATCTAATTTTATCACAGTTTTTGCAAAATAGGGTAACTAGCGATGAATAGGCTATTCCGCTGAATGAACCATCGATAAATAAAGGGACAATTCTGGATGAAATTAACAAACTATGAATTTATTGAAATATTAGAGGGGAAACGATGCACGAGAGCCGTGTTGTCAGTTTTGTCGCTGAGCTTAAGCTGTGTTGCATTTCTCTTAAATGTCTCATCCTTGGACTTGATAGAGACAACTCTCACGATCCCGTCAGATCCTGGAAACAACTCTGTTACTCGACCAAGTCTCCACTGCAAGGGTGGTAGACAATCTTCTTTCACTAGAACGAGATCACCCAGAGTGAGATTTTCTTTGGGTTTCAACCACTTGCTTCTCTGCTGTAGCTGGGTAAGATACTCAGCTCTCCAACGATTCCAGAAATGTTGCAGAAGGCGCTGTACCAACTGCGAGTGGGTGAGATGATTAAATTTTGTTTGTGTGAAGTCTGGCTTGGGCAATGCTGTCAACGGACCACCTATGAGAAAGTGACAGAGAGTGAGAGTAGACACGTCGTTTGGATCATTTGAAAGTTCACAGAGTGGACGATCCTCAATCTTTGACAACAAGGTATACAGCTCTTTGAATGTTAGCTGTATACTGGAAGTGATTTGCCTGAGATGGTATTTAACAGCTTTCACTCCAGCTTCCCAAAGACCTCCCATGTGTGGAGATGCTGGTGTATTGAAATGCCAGTTTACTCTGACATCGGTGAGATGACTGGAAACACGTTCGTTATGAGTGTGAGATGAAAAAAGACGAGCAAACTCCCTTAGCACCTTGTCAGCTTTCACGAAGTTAGTTACACAGTCACTGTATATATCACTCGGCTTTCCTCTCCTGGAAATGAATCGTTTCAGAGTGGTGATAAATGCCTGTTGACAAGTCACTCACAACTTCACAATGCACAGCTTTGGTTGAGAAGCATACGAAATGTGCCAGGTATGCCTTGCACGGTTTTGCTCGAGATGCCTTCGACATCCTGATGGTGAAAGGTCCTGCATAATCGACAGCACAGTGAAGAAATGCTCTAGATGGTGTTACTCTTGTAGCCGGTAGATCGCCCATCATTTGAGGAACTGTTGTGCCATGATAGTGAACACGGGTTATGCATTTCCTGACGAATTGCCAGATGACACTTCTTCCAGAAACAATCCAGAATTGCTGTTGGATGCAAGAGTGGAGAAGTTGAGGTCCAGCATGCAAATGCATTGTATAATAATGCTGGATAATCAACTGAGTAAAATGATGCTCTTTTGGAAGAAGGATTGGATGTCTGACTTCTCAGCCAATGTGCATGTCACAATCTTCCGCTTACCCTGATAATTCCATCATCGCCAATGAATGGATTCAACCGGAAAATATTGCAGTTTAAAGGTAGAGTTCCTGTTTTTCTCAATGAAGACAATTCTGATTTGAATTCTACTTCTTGAACTCTCCTGACCCATATACATAATGCGTATGTCAGCTCTTGAGGGGTAAGAAACCCTGTGCTCCTTTCAGGTGCAGCAAGTTTGCAGTTGGCTATGAATCTGAAGACACATGCCATGACTCGCTGAAGAGAAGTAAGTGATGAAAACCTGTCGATAATTTCCATGTCATGTGCAATACCAACAAAAACAGATTGGTTGCAAGAAATATTTTTCCTCTCCTCAATCAAAACTTTATCCACGGAGTTGCACAACACAGGTTTGTCTGCTAACTGACCTGACTTGGAAAGGAACTCTGGACCATACCACCATAGGGGAAATGCCTTCAATTTGTTGGCTGGAATTCCTCGTGACGCACAATCAGCAGGATTGTTTGTTCCATCAATGTGATTCCAATGACCCCCAGAGTGTTGAGAATTTCATGAATTTCAGAAGCTCATGAATTTTTATCACTCGATGAGCCACAAACGTCTTCCACTGGCTTGGATGTGAAGAGAGCCAGGCGAAAACTATTGTAAAGTCAGTCCAGCGCTATATGTTTGTGTTGACTAGACGTAGTGCATTGCATGTAAACTTGATGAGTCTTGCAAGTAGCACTGCTTCACAAAGTTCAAGTCGAGGCAAGGTTGGTGGCTTCACAGAGGCCACTCGTGTCTTTGTTGTTACTAGTTTAACCTTCGCAATTCCTTCACTGGAAACTGTTCGAATGTACACAACCGCGGAGTACGCCTTTTCTGATGCATCACTGAAACCGTGAATTTCTAACATATGTGGAGAGATTTGCATTATATATCTTGGAATTTGGATGTCCTCCACTTGCTTGAAGTCTAATAAAATGCTGTCCATCGATTGTGAATGTTCTCTGTCAATTTCTCATCCCAAGACAGTTCAGCTTTCTACATTTCTTGTATTAGAATCTTGACATTGATTACAACAGGGGCCAGCCATCCAAGTGGGTCGAACACCTTGGAGATGTGTGATAGAACAGAGCGCTTGGTCCACTGTTGCATATTCACGGGTGGTGATTTTGAATTGAAAGCAAATACATCATCCTTTGGCTTCCATAAAATGCCCAAAGTTTTGATGTCAGTCTATATTTAGAGTCTATATATTCGATTAAATAATCGACGTTTGGGTGTACCCAAAATTCCAAAACGAACACGGCTATACGCGTTTCGGAACTATATGGCCGAACACATACTGGGGAGTCGACAAAGAGAGCGATTTCAAAAAAGAAAATACATCGATGCTCATCTCGATGTCCCCTCACATGCTGACGAGGCGGAGAGAGCAAAAATGACCGCAGACGTTCTGAAGGGTAAAGAAGAAAAGCCTTTGAACGGGAAATGTGACATCTCCCCAACTAGTAACCCTACCAGCCTGTTCATGCCAAATCAATCAGTTTGGCAATATTGGAGGATTCCAATAAACCAGCGGTTCTCAACCAGTGCTCCGTAGAACCCTCAGGGCCCCGTGTGAACTCCCAGGGGCTCCGTGGCCACTCGAGGAAAATAAATAAAAAAAACCAGTAAATTTGAAAAAAATAATTATTAATATTTTTGAATAATAAAAATAGGTCAGAAACTTTGATGAATAAATAAAAAATAGGCATCCGAGGCGCCGCCATAGAAATTACATACCGGAAAGGGCTCCGTGGGTCAAAAAAGGTTGAGAAGCGCTGCAATAAACCCATTAATCCTCAAAAGACTACAAGTCCTGATATATGTTTTTAATGACTTCTTGTATCAAACCGTTGTTTCGAATATTATTATTGCATAATGTTATTATATTATAATATTATTGCATAAAGATTTAAATAATTATACTTCAATCAAGATAGAGAGACAACAGAATTAGTTAGACACTGAATAAAAATACATGCCTATAATCCGCAGAAGCTAATTTCGATACTTTCTAAACAAAATATCACCGTTAATGAGATGAAGCGAGAAGTTATCCATACACCTCGATGACGCAACTGTAATTTTTTTATGGTCACCGTATCATTATGAAAATGATTGTTATTAGCGATAAATGTATACGTGGTCGTTAATCACAAATTATCAGAGTGGATCCATTATTTATGACATCCCAGAATTATAGATTCCTCCTATATGCAGGGCCGTTTTAAGAGCATCATGGGCCCAAGGGCCAAATGATTTTTCTGAGGCCCTACCTACCAGGCAAATTCTCGAAAATCTCAACCACATCTCTCTTTTGTGAAGCCTTTTTTATCTTGAGGTGTCCCGGGCAGTGTCGTCTCAAGGCATGGACCCACCCGGTCACGGCCCAGGGGCCTCACAAAAATCACTTAGCCCGGGAGCCCATGATGCTCTTAAGACGGCCCTGTTCCCTGGTCGTGTCCTGGTGGGCCCATGCCTTAAGATGGCACTGCTTTTGGCAGTGTTCTGTACATAACCAATTTCAATGAACGCGCGGATGATGCAATAAACTGGTTTTGATTTTGTAAGAAATATAGAGATATGTATTGTGTGCGAGATGTTCATTATTTGTATCAGAAAAAAGCTTGTGTCTCTTTCATAACACACGACATTCCAATTCAAATCCATGGAAATAACAAATATTCAGTACAATAAAATAAAAGAGAAAAAAACAGAAACCGTGTTTCGACAATGTTAGTAAGCGATGAGCAATCATCAGTGTTTATCCGTTTTAGTAAAAAAAAAAGGTTCTCAATCTCAAACATTTTCCACCCGTGCCGCCCATTTCTCTTGTGAAGAGCTATTGGCGTACGCAAAGGGGGGATTTGGGGTTCTAACACTCCCCCCCTTAAGCCAAGATTATAGTGTTATTTTGCCGGAAAAAGCGTAAACCCCCCAGAGGGAAAAACAAATCTGAACCCCCACCCCCGAGAAAATTCTGCGTATGTCTATGTGAAGAGCAGTTGTAAGAAAAGCATTTCTTTGAAAAACCTTTGTCAAGACCACTGCGAAACTGCACCCCTGACAAAGGTTGGCGCGCACAGTTTGAGAACCCCTGCTAATCCATCAACGTGTTGACAAATACAGGGGCGGGGCTTTTGAAAATACACTAGAAATGGTATATATATATATATATATATATATATATACTAGGGGGCTCTGCCCCCCCCCTGTCACCTTTGGTGACCAATTCCCCCCCCCTTTTCTCATCACAACATATCTTGTTTATTTCGTCCCACTTCATCAGCGTACTATGGAAAGGGACATGTGAAAGCACCAGCTTAATGAAGAAGCGAATTTTATAATAAGAAAACAACAACAAAAAACAAATGTGATTCATCAAGTACCCCCAGAAAACTTGCCCATGGGGGTCCCCAGACTCCAATTCGCTGAATTTTAGTGGGGCCCAGACTGGATTTATCTCAGGCTACCGATGTGCTGCAAATTTTACATTGTTAAACAACAAAAATCAAGGGACACCCAAAATGAAACCTGTTAACATTTCCATGGGGCCCCGACCTGGAGACTTGTCGGACATCTCCCCGGTGAGGGGCCACGAAAATTTTAAATTTTTATCAATTTTACAATGAATGAAATCCAGGGCCCCCATTCAGCAGCAGGGACCCAATACTCAGATTTTTAGTGGGGACGCAGACTGAATTCTGGATTTATCTCGGGCTTCCGCTGTTGCAAAATTGTACAATGTTAAAAAACAGAAAAGAATGAGATTCATTCAGGGCCCCCAAAGGAGAACCTGTAAACATGGGGCCCCCGACTTGGAAGCTTGTCGGCCATCCCCGGTGCGATCGCCATGAAAATTTCCATTTGTATTCATTTTACCAACGAATAAAATCCAGGGTCCCCAACCAATTACCTGGGACACCAATTCGCATACTTTTAGTGAGGCCCCCAGATTGGCTTTATCTTGAGCTTTCGTTGTTGCAAATTCTAAAACGTTAAACAGAAAAGAATGACATTCATCCAGGGCCCCCAAAATGAAACGGTCCCCTCGGAGCTTGTCATACATCCCCCCTGTGAGTGCCACGGCAAATGTTCATTTGTATTCATTTTACCAACGAATAAATTCCAGGTTCCCCCCCCCCTCAATTACCCGTGACCGAATTCGCATATTTTATGGGGGTCCACAGACTGGACATAGCTTGAGCTTCCGCTATCGCAAATTTTTCAATGTTAAAGCAGCAAGAAAACAAGATCCATCAAGGGCCCTGGAAATCAAACCTTTTAACTTCCCCATTAAGGTATATGTGCAATCCCCCCGGGTACCCCGACCCTGTGTGTTGGGAGCACTGGTGTTATATGTATATGATACATATACATACCTCTCAGCATGACCCCCCTTCCCCCACCACAAGGGCAGGGCTGACAGGGGCCGGAACGATTCTTATCACTTTTTGATTTTTCACACTATAAATTAACCACAGAGGGCCCCCGAAAAGCTGGTTTGGGGGCTCGCCATCTATTCCAGTCTAGGGGCCCTGCTGTAGGATGTGGGAGCCTCTCAGTACATGCACGTAACTTGGTGCCGATGGGTTAAATGGGTCCCGAATATGCTAGAGTTAAATGAATACTTGACCTAAAATCGTAACCGAATTTCTATCATTCAAAAAACGTCACTCACTTCCTTAACATAAAATCGTCACTAATTTTGGTTGCTTAGAAACAGGCCCTTTTCGAGTTTGTGATTTTATATTATAGAGTAGATATACATAAATTGAGTTCATGTTCTTTGCCTGCCCCCTTCCCTGGAAAACGTTGAAATGACGTTCCTGGAAAAATATCTACAAATTTTCGTTGAAATTCTAAGAACATGTTCAGTATTGAGTAGAAAATTAATGTCGACCAGCAATTCTCAACCTTTTTTCTGAGTCACGGAGCCCTTTTTAGTATATAATTTCTACGACGGAGCCCCGTACACCACGTTTTTTTTTTTCATTTGGTCATAAAATTTACTGATTCACTTTACTTTAATTGAGTGAACGTGGAGCCCCCTCAACCAGTGCACGTGGAGCACTGGTTGAGAACCGCTGGTGTAGACAGTACATAGATAAAGTTTTCTTTCTAAAAGATTTTTGATGTGTTTGTGGGGAGGACAGGTTTTTCCCGCCCCAGCGACTGCATAATGATTTATAGTGGTATATAACTTATGATTTTATAGTGGTTTTCCAGTTTCCGACAGAAATTTGCCACCCTTTACATTTTGCAGCCCAGAGCAAAGGCGTGGGCATGAAAAAAACATTGAAAGGGCTGAAAGTTGCCAGTCGTCCCGTGACGAGCCTCGAGCCCGTATGTAGAAAGGAGGATGCAGTGCCCCGCTTTATTTATTCATTAATTGGGGAAGGGGGTTCTCAGCCCCCAACACAAAATTTATTGGGGGGGGGGGTTGAAATAGGCCCCCCCCCCCGCCGCCATGTTTTGGTGCCTACGTCCCATGGCAGTACGTTTCTTATTAAAAGCTATTCAGAGACAATTGAAGAAATGAAATTTGAAGGATGGAATTTGCACCCCTCCTGACACTACGCCCAGGAAACCAGACCAACCCCCTCCCCCCCTAGTTGCAGCACTGTCTGTTCATCAGAAGGAAGTTCTCTTACACATAGTGTAGTTTTCCATGCAAAAAGCGCAATGGGATGGGTGGAAATTTGCGAAATATCTATCTCGTTAGTCCCAGTAAAATTTTGAAAAATATTCACGTCTAAAAAAATGACGGGGGGAATTAATCCGTAAAATGCTACCACAACAATCGTCAAACTTTTAAATTAGGATAGACTGGGTTAAGCACAAAAAATGGGAATCGAAAAGAAGAGAGAGTGCCAAAAGTGAAAAAAAATCTGAAGCACTCCCTCCAAACCAAATGGGTGTGATGATGATGATCCCCCCTCAGAAGTTCTTTTTTTTCCAAGAGAGTGAGGAGAAAAAAAAAAGGGAGAAAACTTACCAATCCCCAAATAGCGTCTGATTTTACCTCACGATGAAAACAAACCGGCTTGAAAGAATCGCGTACCTCTTGAGCTGCCTCTTTCTCCTCCTCGTCTCGCTGCCTGAGTATGTGAGGCGCAGAACAAAACAGTACATTTGTTTTCACCGTTATTTTGTACCTCTCCGCTCACATCCCCAGTATGTGTTCGGCCTATGAAGTTCCTTCATCAGTAGCAGAAACAAAGAAGAAAGAAAATATTGAAAAAACTCCTTATAGTGGGAGTTACTCGATGTTGTAGACAAGAGTCAAATTCAAAATGAACTGGCAACAAAAGAGTAGAGCAAGAGGACGTAAAAAAGAAGAAAAATGGTGGAGCCAATCACAACCAAGAACGTGATCAACACTACACAGACAATGGTGTAGTTGGCGCTGTGCGTGCGTGTTCAGTAATGTAACAGTCTTATCGATATTAGTCTGCCAAGGGCATCCTGATCCTGGCCGCCATGCATGCGACCTCTCTCATCCACTAGTCCCTCCCCACAGTAAAGTCAGGTCAGCTAAGTGGTGGGCTACTCGCCAGGGCCGGTCTTAGACCAAGTGGCGCCCTGCGCAAAACCAGCAGTTGGCGCTCCCCCCCCCCCCTCCTCAGGTCTTGATCCAAGGTGATGTGTCGTAGGGGGCAATTTATTGTTAATTGCTAGTCGCTACTGTTCCCTAAAATATGGGAATAATTTATATTTCATATCGGACTCGGCTTGGGGGGTCTCCATCAACCCTCCCGGATTTGTGCCTATTTCTTTTTTTCCAGTCGACTTTACAACTACTTTGATAATTACTCTAAATTAGAGAAGTTGGCTAAGTTAGTAGAGTTGTCTGAAGCTTTTTTTTTAGAGGTTTGGTTAGTTATAATTGCTGTGAAAATTTGTTAAGGTGGCTCCACATGCCGGAATGGAGTTGGAGAGTGGGCGGAGATAGTGGATGATGATGCTTTGGACGAAAAGCGGTATAAGGATAATGTAATGTAAATAATATTATAGTTATGATTAAATCTCACGGAAATTGGGGGCTTGTCCGAGATTTCCAAGACGACCATTCCCGAGATTTTCAAGACTATGCCAGTTTCTTTCCAGTGATGATGCCATTTCAAGACGATGACGACGATTTCAATTATTTGCAATAAAGACTGTTTCCATTCGGCGACGAATCTCACTGATCTACAACGGCAACGGCAGATTCCTTTCGACGATGAATCCCACTCATCTACGACGGGAACGGCAGATTCCTTTCGACGATGAATCTCACTCATCTACGACGGGAACGGCAGATTTCTTTTCACGATAATGAATCTCTCTGATCTACGATGACAATTTGGAAGTGTTCACTGTGAGTGCGTTTCGACCAGTTTCTGATGAACAAAATGTCAATTTGTTGGGGTGAAATCCCTCAAATTAATGCCAACATAAAGAGCACATCGGCGGAGATTGTTAAGAAATTACATGAACTCTCTCTCTCTCGTATTCGGGTCTGAGGGCGATAGGGGAAATCGAAAGACTCAGGAGTTTCAATGGTTTTCGGTGCGAGCATGGCTCTGAGGAATATAAAAACTGACTGGCTGTAATTGTTGAGCAATGGAGTGAAACAGATCTGTTGCTTGTTGCAAACTTCCTGTGCCTAGACTGTGGTGTAAGACAAGATCAACTGCCAAAAAACATTTTGTCAACTCTAATGGACTTGAATGTCTTGAATCAGAAACTTCAAGCGGCTGAGGACGAGGAAGACAACCATCATAGTGTTTCCATTTCCAATGACGAATAAAAGCCAGACGACCAACGATGTGTGATGACTGGGACTTGCGAACCGATCTCAGCATTACAACAGATGTCAGAGATGGTGCTTCCGGTGAATGACAATAACGAATTGATAGTTCCAAGACCTTGTTCTGCTCATTCCCAGTGCTTCACAATGAACTTTGCCATGAATCTGAAAGATATCAAGAACTCGATACAGCTGTTTGATGGGACAAGCACCTATCAGTCGAGAAATTCGTCGAAGAGCTGGAAAACATGGTTCAGATATTTAGGTGGCCGGGGTTGCATTTGTGTTCACGAAGGAATGACTCAAAGGTCTCGTAAAATTGTTCATTCAAGGTGAGCAAGCTATCAGCTCGCGGGCGATCTTGAAAGGTGCACTCCTGGCTGAGTTTGGTTCAAAATTGAGTAGTGCTCAAATACACAAGATGTCTGAAAGAAAACTGAAAAATGAGACAGCTCGTGCATATGAAAGAAATTTCTAGCAAGGGCAATATCGAGGACGCTGCAATTATCGAGTATGTCCTGGGTGGCATTCCAGAGGACAACCACAAAATCTTGCTATACGGTGCGACATCTGTGAGAGTTTAAGGTGAACTTAGTGGTGTATGATGATTTGAGAACTAGCAATAGTCGAGGGCACCGCTAACCAACACCTTCAATCGAGAGTCAACGTGAGGGCCAGGGTTTAAGCTACGGTCGCATTTTTTGCAAAATGCGAAGGCAAAAACAGTAGTAACCACTTTCGTAAAAATGCGTACAGGAGGTACGTGAGTAGACATCCAACCATCAATCATTACATTAGCATTGTAGCATTTTGCTAAAGCTTTTTCTCCCATTTTCACTTTTTTGCGAAAGGAATTTTTTATCCAGCTTAAACCCTGGTGAGGGCGGAAACAAACTAAGCCATACAACCCGATGCCAAGACCAGATGTTCAACAAGCTAGCATTGGATGTTACAACCATGGAGAAAGAAATCATCTCTCTAAAGACTGTAGAAATAAATCTGGTGGCGTTAAATGCTTCCGGTGTAATAAATTCGGCCACAAATCTGTTGATTGCATGCAAAAAGATGTGAATAAAACAGTCAGTCTCTCAGGTAAATGTAAAAGAAGTAATTGTTGAAAAATCGTGATGATAATGGATAAAGAAGTAGAAGCATTACTTGATATGGGAAGTAACTTAAACATTATCAATCAAACTTTTCACTCAGAATTAGGATCACCTAATATGTGTTTTGATGGTGTAACATTGATGGGTATAGCTGGAGAAAATGTCTCTCCTTAGGTTTTTTTATATACTGACATATTCATTGATAGATATGCTGTTTCCCCGAAAGTGTATGTCGCAAAGAACCTTTGCAATCAGATGGTCATGGGTGCCTATGTTATATGTTAAGTAAACATCTCCTTCACTAAGAGACATCGAAGTTGGTGGTTTACACGATGACGCCAAGACTTCAGTAAACTATGCTCAAATTGTGTGTTTACAATACGACCAACCAACGGCAGTGAGCCCTTCACAAAACTCTGGACCTGAAAAACGGTTCATTGATAAAATAAATGAAACAATCTATTTGGAATTTCATTTCTTTTTGTGTAGATTAAGTAGATTGCTTTGCTTCCCACTAAATTGCTTACTTTTCACAAAATTATCCTTTTCACAAAAACTAGATCTTACAAAAAGTCTGGACAGACGCCCGAATATTATACTCTAATTTAAAAAGTGTATAAATTTCTATGATAAAGTTATAAAAATACATATATTTTTTATTCAAATATATTTTAACTTAAAAGATACAACAGATTTAAAAGATGGTAGATTTTGAAAAAAGATGGCAGCATGAGTTTCTGCAGCGTGTTTTAAGCGTGGCCAAAAGGAGCATAATAGCCTGTGCTAACCATACCCTTTTTTCCTTTCTCTGGTATTTATACTACCAAAGGGTATCTCATATAGTGCATGACAGAAAGCGGCCAAAGATGAAAGAAGAATACAGAGCTCTCCATAGAAGTGCTGCCGAACCTTGGTCACATGACCTGTATTTTATGGAATTTTTTTTATAAATTTTTTCAAAGAATTTTCTTTTCTAATTCATTCCAGAAATAAAAAATAAATTCAATGGTATTAATTTGATATCAAATCCATTTAAAGAATTAAATTAATGGCTTGTGATTTTCAGGGGGTTGTGCACCTACGAGCCGCCCCTGGTTATATACCTCTTGACAAAAAAATTTGGAGAGAAAAGTATTTTTTTTAGTTTAAAAAAAAAATTATTTCTGTTCAGTCATGGGAAAAAGGAAAAAATTCAGATTGAAAATCGAGATAAAATTTCTTAAAATTTCATTTTTAAAAGTTTCTTTTGTATATTTTAACATAGTATATTTGTTTACAATGACACTCATTAAACTAATTCCCAAAAATATTGATTTCATGCAGTTATTATCAACACTGGTCAGTCAAAAATGGGTTAAGGAAATTCTTGCCTTCAATATACGGTGAGTAAATACAGTAATTTAAAATAAATCTCAACCTGCATTTTTCTTTCAAAAAGAATTTTGGCTGGCGTGAGGAACACTGTCATGGAACGAATAATTTGAGTTTCCATTACTTCCTATGAAGGAAATTTGTAATCCAAAACACTTGTATTTTGATTCATACACATTCACGTTTAATGAAGTATTTTGTAAACCAAAGTTGCACTGTAGAGGTATTATACACACACTTTGGAAGTGGGGGCTTTTGCCTAATGGGTCAGGTACAAGATTATGCCTATGTTCTCAAATATCAGAAGTCATGCTCTTGAGGGTACATCTTGTCCATTTCTTAGTGAGAAAAAAAAGCTTAGTTTGGATGTTCTATTGAATGATCTTAGCAGTTTGGCATATCAAATGAAAAATAAAATGGGGATGAAAATAAGGGTATGTGGAACTTGATACAATGGTCGCTAATAGAGACGCTATAACGCATGGTGGTTATTATGAGCTTTGACTGTTTTAATAGATCTTTAAGGAATATGTGTGTGTGATGTTTAACTCTCTATCTCTAAACTTGTGGGGTTTTTTTTTAGGATATTTGTCAGCTGACTCCACTTACTGCAGAAGTCATTAGTCGTCAAGCAACTATCAATATTGGTAAGTTTATATTTGAAATAAAGTGATGGAAAGAATAAGCCCGAAAAAATTGACTGAAAGTTGGAATTTTTCAAAAAAAAAAAAAAACCACACACATTTGTGGATAATGAATATCTGAAAAAATTCCTCCAAAATTCACAATAATTTTTTGATAAACATTTTTTTTTTTCCAATTACACTTAGCCCAGTCAAATTATACATTAAGGTGGAACGAAAAAGGGTGTTTTTTCAATTTTCGTGGAAATTGATGTTGCCTTAGTGAATACTAAGGCAACAGATGTCTTTCAAAGTTTTAAGACGTTATACCAAAATCTAGGAAAATATTTTGATATCTTGAGGTTCCTCACGCACCCTAAAGGTAGAGCAAAAAGACTTTTCTAAGTGCACATTATAAAAATCTTTTTAAACATCATATATATATTTATATACATTATAAACATTATTTATGTAATAATGTTTATATTGTAAACTGAAGCAGCCAAAAAAACTGCTACAGGCATACGTATGCAAATAAAGAGATATGGAACCAATCAGAGTACTGTGCTGCGGTCGGCAACGCCTATATAACACAACAAGTGTCTGGCATAATTGTTAGATCGGTTACTGCTGCTACAATGGCAGGTTATCGAGATTTAAGTGAGTTTGAACGTGGTGTTATAGTCAGCACACGAGAGATGGGACATAGCATCTCCGAGGTAGCGATGAAATTAGGATTTTCACATACGACCATTTCACGAGTGTACCATGAATATCGGGAATCCGGTAAAAAATTAAATCTACGACATCGCTGCGGCCGGAAAAAGATCATGCAAGAACGGGACCAACGACGACTGGCGAGAATCATTAAACGTGACAGACCCTTCCGCAAATTGCTGCAGATTTCAATGCTGGGCCATCAACAAGTGTCAGCGTGCGAACCATTCAACGAAACATCATCGATATGGGCTTTCAACTCGTGTACCCTTGATGACTGCACGACACAAAGCTTTACGCCTCGCCTGGGCCTGACAACACCGACATTGGACTGTTGAGGACTGGAAACATGTTGCCTGGTCTGACGAGTCTCGGTTCCAATTGCTTCGAGCTGATGGACATGTACGGGTATGGAGACAACCTCATGAATCCATGGACCCTACATGTCAACAGGGGACTGTTCAAGCTGGTGGAGGCTCTGTGATGGTATGGGGCGTGTGCAGTTGGCGTGTGATATGGGACCCCTGATACGTCTAGATACGACTCTGACAGGTGACAGATACCTAAGCATCCTGTCTGATCACCTGCATCCATTCATGTCCATTGTGCATTCCGACGGACTTGGACAATTTCAGCAGGACAATGCGACACCCCACACGTCCAGAATTGCTACAAAGTGGCTCCAGGAACACTCTTCTGACTTTAGACATTTCTGCTGGCCACCAAAATCCCCAGACATGAACATTATTGAACATATCTGGGCTGCCTTGCAACGTGCTGTTCAGAAGAGATCTCCACCCCCTCTTACTCCTACGGATTTATGGACAGTCCTGCAGGATTCATGGTGTCAATTACCTCCAGCACTACTTCAGACATTAGTCGAGTCTATGCTACGTCGTGTTGCAGCACTTCTGCGTGCGGGGGCCCTACACGATATTAGGCAGGTGGACCAGTTTTTTTGGCTCTTCAGTGTATTATAAATGGTTTATATAAATAAACCCTTTTTGTGGGGGTGGGAACAAAACTATAACCGTGTTCCAAATTATAAAAAACAAAAAACAGTTTGACGTTATAGGTGTCAGGAGAATGCCTCTATTGCTTCCTCTATTATCGCACTGTTATTACATTAAACTTTTTTTCAAAATAGTCAACTTTTTTTCAAACGATTAAAGAGTACTCCTTGATCTTATTCTGGATTGAATGAAGCTTTCACGACTCTCGGTTGTTGATACAGCAAGAGATGCTTCAGTTACAAGTCGTACACACCGTTCAATTGCATGTGTGTGACAAGGAAAATTTGGTAGAGATGGAAAAGCAGGTTCAGATAATTTTTTGTGGGTCCATTTCCTGATTTTTTTATAATAGGTGGTTCAGTCACTCGCTTTTGATCCAATAGTTCCGAATAGTGCTTAGCTGCTTCTGATAATCCTTCATTTCTAATTTTCAGAATTCTCTTGATTTCCAGTTGTTGCAAATGAGATTCTCATCTGAAAGTAATGAGAGCAATAAATTCTCTGGGTGGGCGTAGAAGCTTTTTCTTCCATCACCCTCCAACACAAAATAACCCATAGGATCCCATTTTATAGCTGTAGCTTCTACCGCCCCCCCCCCCCTTGGAAAATTCCATCGCCCACGTTGGGAATCACTGATCTGGATGCTTCATGAGATAACTCACAGGTAACTCATTAAAGTGAAAAAGACACATAAGCCATTGCAAAGCCGCTGTGCTGGTCGAGTGGTTATAGTGATGGACTCGCAATGTGAGGATCCGGGTTCGAACCCCACAGTGGTGGTCGGCTGAAGTTGGTTTTCTGTGGTTCCCAACTTCAAGGCGCAAATGTGAGCCGATCTCCCCGTTAAAAAGTCTCGCCACAGAGAGCAACAGTCCTACAACGATAAATCATTCAATCATAACACTTCACTCATAGTTAGAAAAACTGGTGGCAGATGGCAGCACTACACATAACAAGCATTACAGAGAAACAAAAAACTTCACGTCAGGATTCACTACACGTACACGCATGTACCGATTCGTTGGGGGTTCTGCGGTGAGGGGGGGTGTGGGCGGGGTGCATGTGTGGTCGGGCAGTAGTAGGTAGGGCCTCCAAAAAATGGCTCGGGGATCCATGATGTTCTTAGGTCAGCCACCTCGTTGGGCAATTTGCCTGTTGTGGCATTGTATTTGTATTGTATTGCAAGGGATGGCCTATTTCTTTCTCTATTAATCTGGTAACACCATTTTTATAACCAGAGTATTAGTAACAGTTCTGTCTCATCCGATCGCCATCAATTCTTTTGTATCAAAATCTTGCTTCAAAAAGTCTAGGATTAATGACTTTATATCCCTTGCTCTACTGCTTCTTGGATTTGTGTGACCGAGATAAATTGCCCGGGTTTGTGCAATAAAGTTAGTGTTCTTCAGATATGATTCTTCTATGGAAAGAATCACCTTCTTTGACATTAGCTAAGGCTTTGCCTTTTCGACCATCACAAAATATATTCCTCACACATTTGTTCTAGGAATTTTATCTTGCAAAAGAACTCTGTGATGCTCTTTCACGCCTTATTTTTATCTGGTATATTGTCATATTTGACTTCTCTTTCGTCAATAACCCAACATCTTCCAGCACAGCATTCGTAATAATTGCAGCTGATCGATCAGACACACCAGTTGTATCACAAGCAAGAGGAACATTTGGTAATTTAGTTCTCATCTGAGAGAATGATGGTAGAACTTCAAAAGCAAATGAAGTACTTGCTTTGGCACCGATTGATGGACCAGCTTCAGTACTGGTAGATGGAAATGCTAACTTCAACGGTAAACTGTGTTTTGGCTCATATAGATCACTTTCTTCAGAATCGTTGGACATAGATGAGTTTTCAGTCGTTGATGAACTAGTTTCCGCCATTTCTTCTTGAGATGACTTCAAATAAGAGAATCTTTCCTTGCTTTCATATTTTTCTGAAGATTCTTGTATTTACAGTAAAAATCTTTGAAAAAATGTCATATTCGTTGGTGAGAAACTGTAGGAATTGAAGCAGTTTTCCAAATATTTTCTATCTTTGGCATGATAATTTCAAGAATGTCTGCAATAGCTGGATCTTTTCTCGATTGTTATGCCTTCATATTGCGTTGAGTCAGCAAATAACAAAGCTTAGCATCACCATAGGTGGGCGAGACCCGAGAATCCCACTCTTTAGGATTTCCTAAAATGTCACAACAATAAAAGCTTCTGGTCATAATTTTCACTGCTATACACTCTCTCAGTTAAGGGGTAAGATTGCAAATGAATACTGCAGACCTGCCAACTCTCCCGATTTAAGCGGGAGGCTCCGGATTTTTCATCCTTCCTCCCGCTCTCCGGATTTTGGCAGAAAATTAGATTTTACGCGAGCTTTCACGTTGTCGTGGCATCAATGATTACCGTCGTCGTTAGGGAGAACAGCCGTAGTCATTTCCATCAAGCAGCCGTAAAAAAAGGTCTCTGTGACCGCATTTAAGCAACTGCCAAAGACGCGATTTCGTTTTCGTAGCGTTTATCGACAATCATTTATCAGGGGCATGACCTTGGTTGCCGAAATTCCTGTATAATCCGTTATGTATTCCATTAACAGCCGTGCTGTAAACACGTTTTTTCGTCCGCAGCTTTGTAATTTGAATTTTTTTAAATAGTTTCTTCCGATTAAACATCTTCGGAAAGAAAATATAAAACTTTAAGCTATATACAGCTAAATATAAAGCTTTTAAGAATTCATATACCCAAGATTATAAATCACTGATAGCATCCACGAAAGGAAACACTTATACTTTATGAGCATTATGTAGATGTGATTTCTCTATTCTGCATGAAAAGACTGACATGCAATTAAATTCTTCTGTTGGGGGGGGAGAATGTAACTTTTTCTTAATTTTTTTTTTTTTTTTAAATAAATTTCGAAATTTTTTTTTTATGAACTTTTTTTTTGATCGAGACTATGAGTGTCAGGGGGGAGGGGTAGCCCCCTCGGGAGAATCTCTGGATTTCAAAAGTTGACACGTCTGATACTGGAAACAAGGGTAAAACATCGAGGTCACTGGATGAATCATGTGTTCAGGGGAATAGGAAAGCTTCCTCCGCGGTGTCATGTAACACACATACATAAAACTTCAGGGGCGATGAGGAACCTCAAGAAGTTTGAATTTTGGAGAAAAAAATTAGGAATGGTATTTCTTCACATAAAGGCATATTTTAAATTCTATTACTATGGCAATTTCGAAAAAAAAAATTTTTTGTTCCACCCTATTATACGTGGTTCCTAGCAAAAGGTCGGGTATTTCTAATTTTTGGATATGATGTAGGGGTCGAAGCCACTAGTAAAAAACCAAGTTTGTAGAAACAAGCCCTATGCAAGCTGAGTTATACTGAAAAAAATGTGAAAAAAATTTTCGACTTTTTTCAGTTTTTGCTTTAGGTCCCTATATTCCGATTTCTATGCATCAGAGAGCAAAAGTGTAAATTACAATATTGTAGACAACAAAATTTGCTACAACTTTTGTGTTTATGATTTTTTTCTGCAGGCTATAGTTATCATCGAACTATAGAGCATTGAAAGTGCTATAATTTTAACAAAATTACAAAACATGTACATAATCCAGAATTCTATTGAATATTGGTGATTAAATACTATTGATTTATTACACGTTAATTAAACATTGAATATTAATAAATTTCAAAATAAACACAAAACTCAAATTTAGTAATTCGTAAATACAATCAAATATTAAATGTTACTACATAATGGTGTAAAAATCGCATGTTAAAAAGGGGAAAATAGGGAATTTTGCTTCGGTATGCCCGGAATTTCAGAAAGGACAGCAAAAAATTTTTGTTCCTGCTTGCAGCGAAACAATTCTTTAAGAGAAGAGCATATTTTATTCCTCTGTACTTTTGTCTTAAACTATCACCCTTCATTGTGAAACCCTGATAATATCTGTGATCATGAAATAGAAGATGGTTTGCAATGGTCTTTTGGCTTTAAAGCACAAGTGTGAGTCGGTTTGTTTTAAAAAAAATTATGAATAAAAAAAGTTGCCACTGAAAGGAACAGAAATTACTGTAGTCGATTGCCATTGCAGACCTGCCAACTCTCGAATTTTCTGCGAAAATCCAGATTTTTGGAGCTTTCACGTTGTCGTGCCGTCAATGAAAGTAGTCGTCGTTAGGGAAAACACCCATAGGGGACAGCCGTAGTCATTTCCATCGAGCAGCGGTATAAAAAAGTCTTGGTGACCACATTTAAGCAACTGTCAAAGACTGTTTAAGTAGCATTTATCAGCAATCATTTATCAGGGGCATGATCTTGGTTGCCAAAATTCCTGTATAATCGTTATTGTATTCCATTAACAGCCATGCGGTAAACACAAGTTTTTTCGTCAGCAGCTTTGTATTTTGAAGTTTTTTAATTGTTTCCTCTGATTAAATATGTTTTCAGAAAGAAAATATATAAAACTTTAAGCTATATAAAGCTAGATATAAACCTTTTGAGAGTTCATATACTCAAGATTATCAATCACTGATAGCATCCACGAAAGGAAACTTATGTTTTATAAACAGTATACGTAGATGTGATTTCTCTATTCTGCATGGAAAGACTGACATGGAATTATATTCTGCTTGGGGAGGGGGGGGGGGAATGGAACTTTTTCATAATTTATTTTAAAAAAACGTTTTCGAAAAAAAAAAAATTTGTGAATTTTTTTTTTGATTGGGGGTGGGGGGTTACCCCCCTTCGGAAGAATCTCCAGATTTCTGAATTCCAAAAGTTGCCACGTCTGCGATTGCATCAAATCCTGATGTTTCGTGAAAAAAAAATTCATTCCGGGAGTAAAAAGAGCAAGTCCGCCGAATTACGAATGCTAATTTAGAAACTAATAAAGAACCGAATAGCCACACAGTGTCAAGTTACCAGTGTTGCCAAAAACTAAGTGTCAAGTCGTCAATCTTGCCAAATAAAGAGTGCTGAATCACCAAATAAGAAAATTTTGATTCTTCCAAAATTCTCCCATTTTGCAACAATTTTTTTCCGAGCATAAAAAAAAATTGAAAACTTGTAGAACATTTTTAGCCCATTTGAACTTCTGCTGCGGTTTCAGACAGCAAATAGTACCCTCAGTAAGCTAAAATCATCTTAAATAGACTGGTGTGAAAAATTTTATGACAGCCACTCTTTCAAACAACGCGTCAAAAGCCTGAAACAACCAAAAACAGAAAGCAAGGTGATGAAAAGATGTTTGATAACAAAAGACAGTGCAGTTTTATTTTGAAAAGGGGTAGGGTTAACAAAAATATTCGTGTAAGTTAATTTTGCTGCTCCAAAACTGCTGAATCCTGAATCTACCCCTGAAGGAAAGAATTATTTTAAAAAATTTCAATTTTGTGCAATGCTTTTCTAAGCTAAATGCACAATCAAGCCGAAGCACATCTCAACTTCGAGTATTCCATTTATGAAAATTGTTGATAAATGGGAAAGACGTTTAAAGGAATGGTATATTATTTAGGACCAGGAAATTAGTTTGTAAATTAGGAATTCGTAAAGTCAAGCATTAACTGTACTTCACTAGATATTTTTACCAATAGATGGCAGTATGTAAATTCTGAATTTGTGGGGAAAAACAAGTGTAAAAAAAAAGCTATGTTATTGATTCTTTGATACTCCTAGTGGTTAGTTAAATGAATAATTTTTGTTCATACAATAAGTATTGGTTTAAAATACCATGGATTGCATCAACACTTCTCATTATCATATTTCGCTAAAACTAATGTTATCTGAGCTACGAATGAAAAATTGTCAAGAGCATGTGTTTCACTTAAGAGGGGCATAATTGCTGTTTTTTAAGGGCATAAATAATTTTTTATAGAGTATTTTTTGGAAGTTTTGGGACAAAAATCCTAGCCCTAATAATCACATTTTTTTCATTTATATCAACATTAAGTGATAGTCAGGGTTGGTAAAAACCAGTTTTTTGAAGAAAAAAAAACAACAAAAAACCAGGTTTTTTTTGGTTTAAGCCCGTTTTTGTGTTTTAAATAGTATTAACATTAAAAACAATAAAATTTCTGAAAAATCATTGAAACTTCTATTAATTAATTAAAATAAAATGTTTGTTAATGGTAATTAACACTATTCACATATTAATTAATCAATAAATATTTCTTACATTTTAACAAAAACCAACTTTTGTAATTTAATTATTTTTTGCATTACTGTGTTTGAAAATTCTTCTTCTAAATGTTATTAATCATTGGATATATATTTCTCCAGTTACTTTCAGTATGCTTAATTAGGAAGCTATTTTGCAAAAACTAGCCTATAATAAAAATTAGGTGAATATAATGTACTTAATGAAGCATAAATAATGCAGATTAATTAGCAATGGTTTACAATATACAGGGTGATTATAACTAAGGTTCTGATTTCAAAACTGTAAAAAAAGAACGACTGTCAGAATGACTTGAAAATTGACGTGAATATTCCTGAAAAATGCAATTTTATTTGGTAAAGGGGAAAAAATATTTAAAAATGTAAAATTAATGACATCATCCAACATGTGGGAAATTTGCTCGCCGAATGGAAACGATAGCCAGCCATGGCAAAATGATAACTTAATTATAGCATTGCACGATTACATAATTCACGAAAACATCACAAAAAGCAAAGTAATTGCACACAAATAACTACAACTTGAGAAATGTTAAATATAAATATATTGTCCACTGTGTTCTGGCTATGAGGTTGAAAGCACAAAAATTCTTGTTCAGCAACAGATCAGAGTATGCCATGGATATGATGTGGATGTGCTTGCAGTTCAGCTTTATTAAACCAAACGCGCCCCCACATTAATATTCCTGAGGAGCTTCTAACATATAGGGATTATAGTAAGGGTATATTATTAGTAAAGTATAATATAAGCTATTATGGTAAAGTATATACATATAGGAGTTATGTAAAATAACTCCTGATGCTGGAGTATATACTCCAGCTATATTAACATATAGCTGGAGATTGCAATTCACCAAAGTTTACAATCTGACCATTGTTTGACATTTTGAGGTACCCTCCACAGCCAGAAGTTGCAAGGGTTAAGGTGCATCCTGTCAAAATGGGTCTTCAGCAGCTGCTTTGCTGGTATTGCAATGATCTTGATAGATGCATCTTGATAGAAGTTCTATCCACACACTGATGCTGTGGATGTGCCGAAATGATGTGACCTTTGATCAATTGCCGAAATTGTGTTACATTGTTTGGTTTAAACCAAACAACCCTGGTGATAATACATAGAAATTTGCTGTAAAAAATATAATGGAAGTTTTTATCAATCATTTGATTTTTCAATGAAAAAAAAGTTTATTTGTCCACTCTGTTTCATGTTCCAAAAACTCAAGCAACACAATAATTAATGTTATCCTTATGTAGGAGATTTGAAGTTTTAAGGTGAATTTACCAAGTTAACTATGCAATTTATGCTCTTTACAACATTCTCATTTCTCCATCATGTAAGTTTTTGAATTAAATATTAAAGTCAAGTGGTACAGATGGACACTGCCAGACTCAGATCCAGGAAGATGCTTGTAAGGAGCATTTTAGTATGAACAAAGGTTGTTCTGTGACCATATATCCTGTATTTTATGGGGCAAAACCATTATTTTCCTATATATTTTATATTCAGGCCCTACTATTTCCCCATCCCCAGTCCACTCTGGATCACTAATGTAAGAGGTATAAACGAGATATACCAACATGAAAAATTACTATTCAAAAGCAACCAAAAATTTTGAAGTGAAAGAAAAATCATCCTAATGATAAAATATACAGCTCCGTAAGTCCAGTGTCTACTTTGACCAGATTTTAAAAATTTTACTGGAGCCAAAATTCAAACTACATGGGGGTGGGAAGTGTTTTTTGAATTTCTTCAAAGTTTTTCAAATGTCATAGGAACACCTTTGGAACACCTATAGCATTGCGCATAGATATATTGTGTTGGAAAATTAAAATGTATTTGCATTGTCTATCAATTCTCAGTTAAACATTTGTTCATCCTGTTGCAATGATGTCCGCTCTGTTACAGGAACCATTTTTACAGTACACAGGCAAAAAAATTAAAACACTTCAAACTAAGATTTTTACTTATAAATTATCAAACCATTGTTTATCAGAAATAAGTTTTGATTTTAAGTAATTAAGTATATGTAAAAATAAACTTTTCTATATGTGCTATTTCAAAAAAATTATGAAAAACCATCAAAAAACAACAGAAAAAATTTAAACTTTTTTTCAGCATAATATGTGTGAGAAATAAGTTGATTTCATTATTTTGAGGGGATTGGGATTTAGTTTTAAAAACATGTTTGTTTTTTTTGTGTAAAAAAATTATGTGTATTTGTACTGTAGTGTAGTTGATACTTTAATGCAGGTACCATAGGACATGTAGCACATGGGAAATCTACTGTTGTGAAAGCCATATCAGGAGTGCAGGTAAATAACTTTAAAAAACGTTTCAGATAAGCTATGGTAGGAAAAAACTACCACCAGCATTGAAATAGCTACAGATGCTTAATAAGATGACATTTATCGAAAATTTGAAATAGGCCTATTTTATGTTTGTAAAAATTTCATTTTGTTCTTTCTTTTGTGTTAAAAATATTTCTTTCATCTCGTAAGCCTCCTTCAATTTATGAAAACATAGCAAGTACCCTGGGACATTAAAACAAGGCTTGAACTGAAGGAGGCAACTGCTCTGGGAGGCAAACTTAAGGAAATACAGCATTTTAGGGAAGAACAAAAATACTGTTATAAAATGATCAAATGTTACATCAGAGTGTCACAAAACCACTTCCTGCCACAAAAATCTTAATTACATTGTATTACCCTATTAATGATAAAATATGTGACAGTGGTTTTAATTGAAATTATAATATGTGTACAACCATAATATTATAAGAGACCACAGATTATAAGATGCCAAGATTTTGTCCATAACTAACATATTACATTAATGGGACTCATTCTTGTATTTATTTGAAAATCAGAGCAAATAAATTTGTTTCAGGTGTCAACATTGAGCATTTGTTAAGAATGTGCAATAACATCGCGGTCAAGAAGGTATTCCATGACCTGAGGTATTTGCTTGACTAATGTATTTAGGTCAATATTTTTCAGAACAGTGTAACATTATTGCAAAGATCTTCAGAGATGCTCTCATTCTTTCTATTTCTACCTTGGTTTAATAAATTAATCTCAAATAGAATGTTTATCGGGGGACAAATTTATGAACATTTTTGATGCACTATAGCTATCATCAAATATCATTAAATTTTAAATACTGGTCTGTTTTCTGGTTATTACACCCAGGATGTCTTCCACGGGACAGCACAAGATTCATTTCATCAGCATTTGATGTATATTACACAATGTATGTGGTCACTACCATGAATTCAAACACACACTATTTTAAAACTTGACATTTAATTCTAGAAGAAGGGTGATTCAATAATGCATTGATAAAATGTAGGGGAAAACTACACTAGACAACCTCACACATAGAGAGTTGTCAACGTACAAACTTTTCGCCCGAGAGAGACATGACAAAAAGAAAGACGGGAAAAGAAAAGCGAAAGTTATCAACTCCATCTTGTCAGGAGCAGGAGAGAAAAAGTTTTCCGTTTCCATCCCGCCCGGCGTTGTAATGTTAATTGCAGTCTAATCCCATTTTAACGAATACCGTTATAGTGGGAAAACTCATTTTAACTTTATTTTCTAATCCCCCCAGATAATGTTATAACAAAGTGATTTCTCAGGACCGTCATTTCAACTTTTTCCAGGGGGGGGGGCACATGTACTCAATGTATGTACCATTTTTTAGTGTATTTTCTTTCAAAAGCCGGGTTCCCCCCCCCCCCCAAAAAAAAACATGCTTTTTCATTTCAAGCATGTTTAAATTTCTATTGTATTGTATTGAATTGATATTGGTTGTGCAATCAAATCCCATTATAACGAATTCTAAGAGGCTGGAGAAATCACAGGCCCGTCATTCAGGGGGGGGGGGGCGGCATGTGATTTCTCCAGCCTCTTGGAATTCGTTATAATGGGATTCGATTGCACAACCCATAACAATTCAATACAAAAGAAATTGAAATGAAAACTTGTACACAACACATATTGCAAAGTAATTATGAAGAATCATGTGAGCATATACAGGGTGTTCTGTTAATGGGCAGACAAACTCGAGGGTTGTTGGTAGGCATCAAGAGGAACAAAAATTGCAATGGAACATGGTGTCGCAAACCATGTTTAGAGGGTGAAAATCTCAAAAAATACAAGCAGACTCTGAGTCCAGAGGAGATAGAAAATGGATGTCAGTTGATTGCTGAATGTGTTCATGGGTTCGTTCACCATATCTGACGTATGCAGTGTTGTGAAACGTATGCGCTGGGTAGGATCATGTGTTACGGACAATGTAAATTAGCGCTATTGCAGTAGTAAGCACATGCAGTTAATCGTTAACAGCCTAAGCAACTAGTTGCCTGTTTCAATGAGTATCGTGATGGCTGACTACACGAACGAGAAATACGTTGATATGTATCTGATTTAATGTCGAGCAGATGCCAATGTGTTCTTAGCACAGCAAATGTACCAACAACAAAAAAAACAAAAACAAACCATGAAAATCCTGTTTTCGGACTCGCTAATGCGCAGTGGTGGTGTATTAAATACGATTTTCTGAAGTTTTCTAACTTTCAGTTTGCTATCCCTTTTGAGAAAAAGTTATGTTGCCACATCGCTAAAGCAGCTCTTGAGATGCGTGACTCACATGGGATGCTGCTCCGGGAGGGGTGCCAAATCCAAGATGAAGGAACGAAAACAAATTTCTGATTGAAAAAAAAGGGGGAAATGTTTGTCCAATATGGAGGGTTGCAAAATCCGAGATGAAAGTACGCAAAAGATTATTTTTTAGCAATTGTAGGGCCAATACAAATTTGACATAGCTCCCATATTCAGGTGTGAAATATGTGGAAGTGAAATGGTAGTAGACCACGGTGTTGTGGACCATCAGGTGGGGGGGGGGGGGGAATCATTCAAGCTGGGAATTGAATCAAAAAGAATTTATATGAATCAAAAGATGATAATCAGAATCATTTACTTTAAATTAATACATATTTACTTTAAATTAATACAAAATTTCTCTTATACCCAATGGATTTGCCGGCGCCTCCCCCCCCCCCTCCCTGTTTTGGATATGTAAGGTACACTATTTTATTTCCATAATTCTATGGAAGTCCCAATTAACGTACCTTTCTGTCCGTAGCCTATACGTTTAAAAAAATTAAGTTTAAATAAAAACAAAACGTTGGAAATGAATTTATTATTGTGGATCGAAATTGTATGAGAAGAGTCTTAACTTTGAAGTGGCTTTAGTGCAGATAAATCACTACGTCTTATCTACGGCTTTATTTTTTCCCGAGAGAGGTTTCATTAGTTATAATTGCGTTAATAAATTTTTAACAACATATATTTTTAAAATATTTATAGATTGTGTAGATGCCAGTATAAAAATGGACATTTTTCTATAAAACCGTGTTAAACAACAACACCCCCATCCCCTTGAGAGCGATTTTATATTGATAATTTTCTCATGTGGATTATGTACTGCTGCGGACTAGCGAAGTTTGCATCTGCGGATTATAAGCAGCAAAATTCGATAGGTTTTGTTTAATTCTTATTCAAGATTAACATTGAGGAAATGACATCTTCCAAATGACTTTCTTTAATATGGTTAAAATTCTTACAAATCTTATAGATAGCTCAAGATATACAGAAGACTGGATGTTGTGAAGATATTTATTATTTTAGATGTTAATTTTTTAAGGAAGGAAAAAACTCATCTCTGCCTCTACCGGGAGTCGAACCCGTGTCCCTCGATTGCCGGACGAGTGGTCTGACCACTAAGCTACAGAGGAGATAGAGATTTTCCTTCACTAGAGCGTATATGTGCCGAACGGAACCGTGCAATGGACGGTGAACCGATCAGCTAATAGCTCATGGACGACGAGCCATATCTTATAGATAATTAATACAACAAAAATTAAAATCGAAAATTTTGCTAGGATCACCAGATTTTCATTTCGATCTTACGGCCGAAGAAATAATTTGATATTCCGTAATTTGGATGTATCCCGAAAATCGTCTTCCGAGAAATGCAGTGAGGTGGTGATGAAATTCTTGAACAAAAATTTGTGCTTTCTCAACTCGGAATCCGTAATGATAGATGCGATTCATCCGATCCCAGGCCGTACGCGATCTCGGACAGTGAAAAGTCTTCGGTTACTGTCATTGCTAAATTTGTGCTCAGGCGGGATAAAGAAGCTGTGTTTAAAAAATTCAAGGAAGTTCGAAAATATGATCCGGACAATCTTGGCAATGTATGTGTCTCTGAGGACTTTGGATTCAATACCAGGAAGGTAAGATCTTTCCTTTACCCGTTCATGAAGGAGGTTTACGAACCCGGAAAACAAACTAAATTTGTTCGAGATATTTTATACATTGACGGAATTCCTTATATATATGGTGAAAATGTGAAAAATATCGTGAAACAAAATCTCGGACCCGGTAATCATTCGAACTCTACAAACACAGTTCAAAACGATCGGTTTAATATAGATGGTCGCTGCTTGTCTAATGAAAACATTTCATTAAACATTTCTAATACAAATGATCACCAGCTTGCTTTTAATCATGATAGCTCTAATTCTTTGTGTAACATTCCTATTTCCAGTTTTTATAATACCGATTTGAATATATCTATGTTCCCCAGTGCTGACCGGATCAATAATATTTTGGAAAATTCAATTTTAATTTATAACTTATCTGGTTTGTCTAATAAGTTTTTGTTTCCCAACTTCCCCACATTATATTGCTTGAACATGATATATTTATTTTGTTACAAACGTGGTCTGTAAATAATTTTGTGTTCCCAGACACTCTCCGGAAGTTTACAAATCGAGTCTCATAAACAGTTTTCTGTAGGTAGATTGAGTGGAGGCATTATATCACATTATCATAAAAATGTTTTGGAGTGTATCAGTGTAATTGTGAAATCCAGATTTTATCTTGCCATTGAAGCCGATTTTCAAAACATCAAAAAATGCTTAATTGTTGCCAATTACTTTCCACCAGATAAGATATATATATGATGGAGAATTCAATAAATTCTTTCTGAATTATTAGCCGCATACAGATTTATAATTCTGGCGGATGATATGAACGCCCGTGTTGGGGAAAAACAGAATATTTTGAATTTGACCGATTATAACAATCTAGAATCTCCCGATTTGAGAAAATCGGAAGACAAAGATATTAACTCAAAAGGAAATATCCTTTTCGATCGTGCTTATGAAAATAATATTGTGCTCCTCTACGGATTAAGATCCAATTGTTAGCCCGTTCGGGTTTGAGGCCGTTCTCGTAAGTACACTGCTGGCCACCCAAATTGCAACACCAAGAAAGACAAGAGATATCGCAACAATATTTATTTTGTAGATAACATGTTGACCAAGCATCAAATGATTAAATTTATAGACTTCTGTGAAGTGTGGTTCCTGCCAAAATCAGTAGCCAGAGTAGCCGCCATTGTTGGAGATCACCGCTGCCACACGCCTCGGCATTGATTCAAAGAGACTTTGGATGTGTTCTTGGGGTACAGCAGACCAAGCAGCTTCCACGCGTTGCCAAAGTTGATCTGGTGTGGCAGCTGGGGATGTAATCTGGGTCAATCGTTGAGCAACCATGGACCACATGTTTTCTATCGGCGAAAGATCCGGAAAGCGAGCTGGCCAGGGAAGCAATTCAATCTGGCGATTGACGAAGAACCTTTGGACAATGCGTGCCACATGTGGTCGCGCGTTATCCTGTTGAAATATGGCTGTGGGCAAGCCCTGAAGGTAAGGAAGGACAACTGGCTCCAACACCTCGGAGATGTAGCACTGGCTTTTTAAAGTACCGGCAATGCGTACTAGAGGAGTGCGAGAGTGATATCCAATGCCGCCCCATACCATAATACCCGGTGCAGGACCAGTGTGGCTGTGCATAACGCAGCTGTTCAGCATCCTCTCTCCACGGTGTCTCAAGACTCGAATCCGACCATCGTGGTGTTGCAGACAGAACCGTGACTCGTCAGTAAAGACAATTTCATTCCATTGTGCCGTCCACATCCTTCTTTCATCGCACCATTGGCGGCGGAGACGTCTGTGGTTCTGCGTCGAGGGTAGACGAAGCAATGGACGTCTTGCGGACAGACCACTCTGCTGTAAACGCCGTCGAATGGTACGCGCAGACACTGGATGATGCGGTACAGACTGAATGTGCTGTGCTATGGTTCGTGATGTGGCTGAGCGATCCGTCACTGCCATACGCACAATACGCCTGTCATCACGTGAAGTGGTGCACTGAGGTGGATGCGATCGAACACGTTGGTCCGTCGTACCCTCCTGCATCCAACGATCACATATCCGCATTACAGTTGTTTGGTTTCGTCCAACACGACTACCGATTTCCCTGAAAGATAATCCACAATCTCGGTAGGCCACTATCCTTCCTCTGTCGAACTCGGATACTTGATCAAAAGATGATCGCTGTTTTCTACGAGGCATAATTGATCGTTTTTTTGAAAAAAACCACAAGAAAAACACAATTGCCGTACTTCAAATCGTCGAAATCTCCAACCCTTAAATAGCGCTTTGAAGTGGCGCCACAGGCACGCGTGATGTGCATCTGCGCTGAAATTCTAATCATTTGCATATCTCACCTCGACTAATGCATGTTGTAAATTTCATATTATTTGCATGCTTCCTTCAGGGTGTTGCATTTACGGTGGCCAGCAGTGTATGTAAGCGAATACCGTTCCCTGATTTCAATTGCGTTGTGTATTGTTTATAAAGTATATAACCCAGGCAAAGTTTACACGAAGTAGTCATACACGAGATGCTGGAATTTAATTAGTTTATTTACACTGTAGTTAATTGAATTAATGCAAATTGTATTTCTCATGCCATATCATCATCCTTATTAAAAATTATTAATACATATTCCATTCAAAGATACTTAACAAAATCTTCGGTTGGCCCCCAAAACAATTAAGCTCTTGGCCCTGAACATTATATGACCCGTGATTTTCCATTACATCTCAGTTCGCCCCCAAAACAATTAATTACTAGTCCTACACTATATGTCACATATGGGAGAGAATATAATCCATGCATCACTCACCAAGTTGCAGAGAGAGTGACCCTTCTCCAGTCTTTAGCTTTAGCCCCTTAGACACTCATCGCAGCCAAGAAACTGATTCCTCTGATTACAACTCTCGTCTTCACAAGTCATCTCTTTTTCAGTCTAGTTTCGTTACTCCATTGCTCTCTAACTCCAAACTCTAATTCCTCGTATCCAGATTTTCTCCTCCCTTTAAGATTTCATTTCGGACGTCCCCCGTCCCTTGGAAAACTCCACCCATTTAATTTGATACTTTACCCATCATCTCTAAGTTTCTATTCGTTTCTTGAAGGTTTATTCATAAGATTGGCCACTGCCGATCCATCCTTAATTTCTTTGTCCAAGCGACTCTCCCTTCAGGACCCCGAGAACCCCAACGGCCATGGCCTAACCTTTAACCTACATTGAAGCTTCCCATGACTAACACTCGGCATTTTAGATCCTCTGTTATACTTTAATTGCACCCCCTAAATAAAGGGATTCTACTTCTACTTAAATGGCCCTCATCTATTCTCAATCTTGAAATTTGTCTATTCATTCGTTGGTCCCCTTTATTTTCTACGATTCCCCTTTATTTTCTACGATTCCCCGCTTTTTCTCCAAGAAAACACTCCTCGGACGATCCCTTTTGCCTGGGGCAAAAGGGACGGTAACTAAAAGATTCCCTAATGAATGGCGATTGCCCCCTCTACTTACATCGGCCTGTGATTGTATTTCTTTTAATTGGGACTATGTTCCCACCGCTTGGACAAAGCTGCTTCCATCGACATGACACCGCTTACTTTAAACCCTCAAGAAACATGTCTACCATCCATAAACAACCATTCTTATTTACGTTCCTATTGTTCAATTATTTGTTTGCTGTACTATAGTAGATCGGTTACTGTCGCCTGCTATCGGCACCTGGAGACCTACAGCTCAAATAGTTAAATCCAAAACAAAATTAAAATACTCCAAACTATCAATTTTAAATATATCTGAAAATAATAATTTTAAATATTCCCTCTATTCTCTCTTTCTATTTTAACTAGCACAAGCTAGTTAACACAATCTCGGAAGGGAACGTTTACGTATTCTTGTGCGTCGGGATTCAGTGTGATCGATTTAGCTTTTGTGTCAGCTGAAATGTATGTTGAAACAAACCCTGATCTTATTGTGCTTACTGAACCCTATTCCGATGATATGCCAGTTAAAATAAAATTTTTAATTTCGCCACAAAAAAATATTCTCGGTCATTTTCAAGGGAACATTTGGAAAGCACGATAGTATGACTCACTTGGAGTAAGTTTTAATTTAACATTGAATCAAAAACTGCAAGGAAATGCTTCTCATTGCGACCTGAACCAGATCATTGAACTTATCTCAGCATCAGCAAAAGAATCCTGACTTATTAAAATGACTTCTTCTAGAAATAAAAAATATTTCTGTCATCGTGAGTGGTTTGATGAAGAATGTCGACTGCCCAGAAAAAAAGTTTGAGCTCTACTTCTCTCGCGCTTTGCACTGAAATTTTAATGCCGAAAAATTTAGCACTTACAAAGAAGTGTGCAATTGTTATAAAGCTCTTTGTTGCAGAAAAAGGCAGAGTTATTTCCAGCTCATTAATACTAAGCTCAACCAATGTAATAACCCCAAGGAATTTTGGAGCATAGTGAACACCTTTAGGAAAAACCTTACTTCCTAAATACCATTTCATCAGATGATTGGTTTAATCATTTTTCTAAACAATTCACCTCTAGTCTCACTGCCCCCACTCTGATTACACCTGAAATCAGTGAGATATAGGAGTTTATTTTAGACAATGAAATCCATTTGCAAGAATTAAACGATGCTATTAAGTCATAGAAAAAATAAGTTCCCCGGAGTAGATTTACTTTTGAATGAATTTTTTCAAAATTTAAATACCTATGCTCTTTCTGTTTTACTCTCAGGGTACAATGCTATGATAAACAATCAAACTATACCCAGCTCCTGTTTGGAAATAATTATTTACCCGATTTTTAAAAAAGGTGACGTTCGAGATCAATCTCACTACAGAGGAATTGCGCTTGTCTCAAATTTCCTAAAACTTTCCACTAAGATTTTGAAAAAACGTCTTATGATGTGGCTAAATACCCGAAATATAATTCCTGAAGAACAGGCAGGTTTCCGTAAAGGATATTCCTCTACGGATCAAATTTTCATTTTGCATAACATTATCCAATGCAAATTATCAAAACCCGGTGGTAGATTGTACATACCATATATTGATTTCAGGGCTGCATTTGATTCTATTAATCACCAAATACTATGGAGAGTATTGCAAGACCTAGGTCTCAGCAGAAAATTTGTTAATATATTGAAATGCATGTATACGGGAGCTATATAATATCAGGGTCAAGACATTTAATGGTTTAACTCCTAGCATCCCAGTAACGAAAGGTGTTTTCGAGGAAGAAACCCTTAGTCCGACACTATTTACTCTCTATGTGGCCCTATTGATTCATAGACTTAATTCTTCAGATATCCCAGCTAATCTATATATATTTTCTTCAGGATATTAATAGACATCCTTTCTGCCTGCTGTATCACTCTTTTTTCTTGTTTTTACAACCCTTTTCCATTTCACGTTTTCATCACATCGCATTTTCTGATTTTCTATGTTCTTTTCAGAATCTCCCATTTCTACATCTGAATTATTATGAAAGTTGATCAAAGGATTTTCGTGACATTTTTGAGACTGTCTATGAATTTCTGTTCCCATAGTAAATTCATTGAATTTTTACATGTTTCGTCTCAATAACCTTGTCAGTTTTTGAAATCCAAACTCTATATCCTTTTGTTTTTATTGCATAGCCAACCAACACTCCCTTTTCCGCTTTGCTATCTAGCTTGTCTTGATACCTTTTAGGAATGAAGACGTAAGCCCAAACTTCCTATGACTTTCAAATGTCTGACGGAAAATTTTTCTGCCACTGAAAACGTTCAAGGGTGCTTTCCCTTTCAAAATTTTAAGCGGGAATCTATTTCGTAAATAGTTCTGTGTATTTACTAATTCAGCCCACATGTTTTTCGGTAATTTTCCTTGAAGCAACAAGGACCTGACTCCTTCCATGAGGGTTTGATTATATTGTTACGATCTGTAGGCGGTAGATGGCACAATTTGTTCGATGGCTCTCAGAAATATCGAAATCGGTTGATGCTGGTTTCGGTTCATCGGATTGGTGAGAAAATTCCAGAAAGTCCCGCCCCTCCAGACATTGGTTCGGCCCCTCCGTACGGTGACGCCGCCGACTAGGAAACTGTAAGATAGAATTTTGTGGAATGTTCTATTTCTCGAAGTTTCTGTCTGGGTTATAAATAGTGCGTCGCTCACAAGATGGGAGGCTCAGAGAGATCCGATGAACAGTCATTTGTGATTGAACGTTGTTAGCTCTCTGGTTAGCTTGTAAATATGTGTAAATTGCTGCTCTGTAAATAAATCTGTGTTTGTCCGTCGAACCGCTTCTTGTTTTGCAATCTCAGTCTTGTGGAAAATTATCCAGAACAATTTGGTGTCAGTAGTGGGATAATTCAAGACTGTCATGAAGACAAGTAGGATGGATGAGGTGCGAGAACAGCTGAACCAGTTGATAAAATTTGTGGGACAGATTGAGTTGGACATCGTCGAAGAGATGAAGAAATCATTCGCTGCCGTGATCAAGACAGAGACCACGAGCGCAGCCGTGAAAGAAGATGTCAACACCTCCATTGCTGCCAACAGAGAGCTGAAATATCTCATGAAGAGTGCCAAGAACGATTGTGGGAACCAGAAAGACAAGTCGTTGGGAACCTGGAAACGGCAGGGAAAAGGTCACCTGTGGAGCGTATGCTCAGTCACAGCTACCGGTACGGAAGATGCGCCATGCCGAGTGTACCACGTCTCACAGCTGCACGGAGGAGACCACAGACTCCATATAAGAGGCGAGATTGATGGACTGCTGTACAGGATGGTCATTGACACCGGAGCCAGCGTGAGCATCGTCAGGATGGACCTGGCTCAGAAATTTTTTTTAAGAATTCTGTGAGAGTCCTTGAAAAATTTGTGTTTTCCGAAATAGTTTTCGCCACTTTTTTTTTTTACTCCATAAGTGACTTCCTTAAAAAAAGTGCAAAGCACAGGGAAAAAGCCTTAGCAACCAATAACCCTGGATAATTGGATTTAAAGCATGTTTTTTCCCATTATTCTTTAGCCGGGTTTTGGTAGGAGCAGGTTTTCTGTGCCGCGTGCAAAGTGAATCGCCCAGCGTGACACGCCGTCCACTCACCAATAATAAGAAAACAAGTTCGACTGTTTTCCTAGAGAGCGCAACAAGCCTCACGGCAGTGTTTTACGCCAGGCGTGATTGGCAGACTGCTTCTGGAGGAGTCGAATGCGTTGTGCGTCACTCATTTTACCGATCTTCTCTTCATATTTGTTTTCTTTCACTTCCCTTCATAGAGCTCGATGCTTCCCTTCAAACCGGAGCATGCAGATGACAGAGTAGCTGATGCCAGGGCCGTAAGCTGATGCGCCACGGTAGGAATACACAAACGCGTAGTGTGATTATGTAACACATTTCTGTAGACACGAAATGATCCCGTTCGGTTCATGCGGCGCCAAAAACCTATGTTGGAATGGTTTTTTTCTTTTTATTCTCTGTGCACGTGGAACCGCTCGGCCCGATACAATATGTAAATCGCCGGCGGCGTGCTCTCACCCTCACGAGAGCTCGGCTTTATACTGTAGGTTGGTTTTTTTCCGCGTGTATGTCGGATTGTTTTTTTTCCTAGTACCTGCTTTGGTATGACGTCAGTGGTCTACATCATTCCTTGTAAATGTTGGTACATCTCCGTTATTTTCTAATGGCATCCATAGTGTTTAAAGGAGTTTAAGACAGTAAATGAAAGAAATTTCTGTATCGATGATACGATTCTAAAATTAATGAGAGAGAATTCCAAAATTAATGAAAGAAAAAATTACAGAATTAATGGAAGAAAAAATTACAGAATTAATGGAAGAAAAAATTACAGAATTAATGGAAGAAAAAATTACAGAATTAATGGAAGAAAAAATTACAGAATTAATGGAAGAAAAAATTACAGAATTAATGGAAGAAAAAATTACAGAATTAATGGAAGAAAAAATTACAGAATTAATGGAAGAAAAAATTACAGAATTAAAGATAAAATTCCAGAATTAATGAAAGACTATTTCAGCATTGATAAGAGAGATAATTCCAAAATTGACGAAAGCAATAATTCCAGAATTGACGAAAGCAATAATTCCAGAATTGACGAAAGCAATAATTCCAGAATTGACGAAAGCAATAATTCCAGAATTGACGATAGCAATTATTCCAGAATTGACGAAAGCAATTATTCCAGAATTGACGAAAGCAATTATTCCAGAATTAACGAAAGAAATTTTTTCAGCATTAATGAAATAAATTCAGAATTAATGAAAGAAATAATTTAATCTTTTTCTGTCTTTAGAAGAGTTCTTTTTTTTTAGTCTTTAAAAAGAAAAGTTAATTGCAATATTTAGCAAATTTAATTTAATTACGAGAATTAAAATAATTTACTCGTAAATTAAATTTTTAATTTAAGAGACTAAGCTACGTTTCAATGAGGAAATTACAGGCACAAACTGTGTTATTCAATGTGTCATATGTTTTGTACGATATATATGTGTATGTGGCCTCCTTTATTCATTAGATGTGAAATAAAGTAGGTAGAAATGTAATCTCTGAAAGTTTTAATCGAAATTAAATATGCGCCTATTCATGTGAAAAATATTAGTTTATAAAAAAAGTCATTGAATTTTTTTTCATTGGAAGAGTACAAACCATGGAAGAGAATATTCTTGGAGAATGAGAATATTCTCCTGGATGTGATAATTGCAGAATAATCAAATATTAATTTTTCTTTTAAATAATTTAAATTTTTCACTAATTTTGTTTATATTGTGAAATATAAATCAGTTTTCATTGCCTGAAACATTTACAACAAAACAATTTTTGGTATAATCACCCCCAATGGCAACTTTTACTTCGAGTTCTCCAGGTCATGATGAGAGGTTTTAAAATTTTGGTTACGGAGATTTTAGAAACCTTTAGATTAAAACCTTAAAAAAATATTTTAAAATTAGATAAATTTTCAGAAATAAGTTCAAAACGAAAGAAATTAAACCAAAGTTGAATTGATAAAGGAAGCTATTATATAATCACCTTCATTCTAAGATACAGAACTGTTGTTTCTTCAATGTGCATACACTTAAATTCTGTATCACTCACATTTCTTTGCAAGTTATGCAATGCAGCCATGTTGGTTTCATTTTCTTGCTTTTAAACTTTAATACTGTGGGCTACAAACTTCAATATTCCCATCTTGACGGGAAGAGAGGCGGACATTCTCCAGAGAATATTCTCTCAAAGGACTATTATAAATTACTTGAGAATAATTATTTTTGATAACAATATTCTCAAGTTATTTATAGAGTTTATTTATTATAGTACATGTTATTACATATATTCTTGATAATACTCTCTGGAAAGATTCCAGTAACTGAAGAATGTTCTCATCGAGGAGAATATTCTCTGGAAGGACTATTATTAATAACTTAAGAATAATTGTTATTATTTTCTATAAGAATATTCCCCAGTAATTTATGAAAGTAGTCCTTCTAGAGAATATTCTCAAGGATATTATATGTAACTATATATACAGTAAAACCTTGATAAGTCGTCACCTCAAGTTATCGAAAAATTATGACGGCTTAAGCAGAGTGACGACTTAAACGGAGTGCCGTCAGTTTTAATGTGTAATGTTGTGAAAATAGTATAAATTTAAAGTAATATGACATTTATTAAAGTATGAATCAAAATAACAATATTAATAAAATTTACGATGCGAAAGAAAAAATAATAGCAATTTTTTGTCTTTATCTCTTATTACTTAAATTATTGTGGTGAAATGCACTGTACACTTTGATTTATACTAGCAATTTTTAATTTAGACTAACAGTGCAACTGTTAGAATAGGTAGCTTTTCTTCATAATAGAAACTCTCTATTGCACACTAAAATTAAATTTGATGTATATGTAAAATTAGTGTTTTAATTCTTCACCAGTAGTTCCTGATACAACTACAAAGTAATCTCGAACACTTTTGACTTTGTGGAGGGGCCCCGGACAGGGAAAAGTAAACAGAAGACCTCAACTTGGGAAAGAATGACTGATTTTTTTCAACAAAGATATTTTGTTTAAATTTCAAGCCCTAAATTAGTAGAGTCCATGCTTTCTATGATAATTTATTATCCGTAGCCGCGTTGCACTTTGACTTTAACTTAATTTGATTCTTCGATTTACATAATTTTTGATCTCCTTGCACAATATGTAATCTTTGACGTATCAATAAATTTTGGTTTTGCCGGAGATACCCTGGTTCTCCCCCCCCCCCCCCCCCCTGGGGGTCGAAGTGCTTACGTTGCTTCTTGCGACAGAGCCTGGGTGTCTTGCAGCTTCTCCAGTGGAGCCCATGCAGAAATGGGATCTAGCTTGAACAGTCCCCCTAAAACATTAGTCGGCAAATGAACTTCTCCAGAGTAACAAAAGTTACTCTGGGGAACTGTTCCGTTTGGGTATATAGGGTTTTATGGTGATTTTTAAGCATATGGCAATGCTGTTAACAAGCTCTTTTTTTAATGGGAGCCAGGGTTGGTAAAAAAACCAAAAAACCGGGTTTTTTTGTTTTAAATAATATTAACATTAAGAACAATGAAATTTCTGAAAAATCATTCAAACTTCTAATAATTAACTGAAATAAAATGTTTATTAATGTAATTAACACTATTCCCATGCTAATTAATCAACCAATTGCCGCTGTGGTGGTCGAGTGGTTATAGTGACGGACTTGCGATGTGAGGATCCGGGTTCGAACCCCACAGTGGTGGTCGGCTGAAGTTGGTTTTCTGTGGTTCCCAACTTCAAGGCGCAAATGCGAGCCGATCTCCCCGTTAAAAAGTCTCGCCACAGAGAGCAACAGTCCTACAACGATAAATCATTCAATCATAACACTTCACTCATAGTTAGAAAAACTAGTGGCAGATGGCAGCACTACACATAACAAGAATTACAGAGAAACAACAAAACTTCACGTCAGGTTTCACTACACGTACACGCACATTCCCGCATGTACCGATGTGTTGGGGGGTTCCGCGTGGGCGGGGTGCATGTGTGGTGTAGTAGTAGGTAGGGCCTCCAAAAAATGGCTCAGGGATCCATGATGTTCTTAAGTCAGCCACCTCATTGGGCAATTTGCCTGTTGTGGCGTTGTATTTGTATTTGTATTACATTTTAACAAAAACCAACTTTTGCAATTTAATTATTTTTTGCTTCACTCAATGGATTACTGTGTATTTGAAAATTCTTTTAATGTTCTTATTAATCATATAATGTATAAAGGTTTTTCTCCAGTTACTTTCAATATACTTATTTAGGAAGCTGTTTTGCAAAAAGTAATAAAAATTAGGTGAATATACTGTATTTAATGAAGCATAAATAATGCAGATTAATTAGCAATGAATTACGATATACAGGGTGATTATAACTAAGGTTCTGATTTCAAAACACTAAAAAAAGAACGATTGTCAGAATGACTTGAAAATTGACATGAATATTCCTGAAAAAATGCAATTTTATTTGATAAAGGGGAAAAAATACTTAAAAATGTAAAATTAATGACATCATCCAACATGTAGGAAATTTGCTCGCAGAATGGAAACGATAGCCAGTCATGGCAGAATGATACTTTAATTATAGCATTTCACGATTTCATACTTCATGGAAACATCACAAAAAATGAAGTAATTGAACAAATAACTACAACTTACTTAAGAAATGTTAAATATGTTGTCCACCGCGTGTTCTGGCTACGAGGTTGAAAGCACAAAAATTCTTATTCAACAACAGAATCGGAGTATGCCATGGTCATAATGTGGATGTGCTTGCAATTCAGCTTTATTAAACCAAACGTGCCCCCCCCCCCCCCCATTAATATTCCTGAGGAACTTCTAACATATAAGGAATGTGCTTGTGCTGAGATTGCAATCTGACCACTGTTTATAACATTCTGAGGTACCCCCACAGCCAGAAGTTGCAAGTGTTAAGGTGCATCCTGTCAAAATGGGTCTTCAGCTGCTGCTTTGCTGGTATTGCAATGTGCATCTTGACAGAAGTTCTATCCACACAGTGATGCTGTGGAAGTGCCGAAATGATGTGGTTGACAAAATAGATTATACTGCTGGCCATGTACAGCATCATCTACTTGCACATTTTGCACTTTTTTTCTTTTGCGAAAGACACTTCCATTGCTTCAAGAGTATCCATGCAAATTTTCAAGTTATTCTGATCACTACTTATTGTATAGTTTTGGAACTTAAATTATAATCACCCTGTATATAGCTGATTATTTTTCATAAATCTGTTACTACTATACAGTAGAACCTTGATTAACTGGGCTTAACAGTGTGTGTGTGAAAGTATAAAAAAAACAACTATTGAATGTCAAGACTGGGAGATATACAGTAGGAGATGTGCACATTTTTCTACACCTAAACGATTTCTAAGTTTTGAATGGACAAATACAAAGTTAGAAAATACTCTTTCAATGGAGGCTGAGCTGGCGGGACTGGACAGCAAAAGCATTGCTAGTTTTATGAGTTCAGATGCAGGCTCAGCTGAAAAAGCATTACATTTAGAAAGTCCTTTCCACCAAATCACAGGGTTTGTCATTCTTCCTGCTGCACTGAAATAAGAAGGTGGAAAAGGAGTTTCTTATGCTTCATATGAAATTAGCAATGGCAGACAACCGTTAATTTTCTTTGTTGCCCATGTGCGAGCCAAATCACTTTGCACATCAGTCAGTCCTTCACCTTTATATTTTGGGTGCAAATTATATGCCAAATAATGAAATGGTCTCAGACTCTGGTCCATCCTGTTTTGTATCTTTTCAATATGAGGCTGAAGAGCACTTTCTTTGAGAAGGCTTAGCCAAACACGGCATGAGTCAGCTATTGTAGCTGTATCTATTTGAAGAATATCCAATGCAACACTTATTGGCTTGAGTTGGAATGAAAGATCTTTACACTGTTTGCATAAATTATAATTGTTGATTAAAATAACAATTCCTTTGTCAATGCCATTTTCATGATCTATTTTCTGAAAAAATGGCCTTTTGTGTAAAAATGTTTCAAGACAAGTAAGTGTACTCTTCCATTGAGTATCACCAGGTAATTAGGGATTTTATTGACCCCATATGTTCATTAAGCCATCCCGAAGGCAAATGATGGTTTCTAAAGTATTTTTGTATTTTAACCACCTGTTTGAGTACAGCTTCAGGTGTTAGATCTTGTCAGAGTAAGTTGAGCCAATGAGAAGAGCACCCATATGCTATTAAATTTTGGTCAATCTCATTAAGCAAAAGTTGCCTGGCTTTCTCCATTACTTTCGCATTATCAGTTACAACTGCCTTTACTTCACAAGAATATTTATCGTGGGCCAAACATATGGAATTGTCAATTATTTGCATATGGTAATCTGCATTTTTCATAATAGCACCACACTCAACAGTTTCAAGAAAATAGGATTTACCTTCAGAATATATACATGTAGCTATGACTGGATCGTTATGAATATTGCTCCATCCATCTTCAATTAAAGTTACAGCTTTTCCACTGAGATTGTCTTTTGCAGTTTTCTCAACCTCTCTTGTAACTTCATCCAGCAATGACTGAGCCAAAGCTTTTCTACTTGGGGTATTATAACCAGATCGCAAAGCAGAAACTAGATCTTTGAAACTTGAATGTTCAACAACACTGTATGGAATATTATTGGCATAAAAAAACTTTGCCACTAATAAATCAATTTTTTTAGTTGTAGCAGAATTTGATTTCACAATGAAGTCATCAATTTTTTGCTTCTTTTTTTGAGTGAAAATTTCAGGTTCTGTTGATTCCAACAAAATAATAGGCTGTGAAGCAGTGGACTCTGTAGATGTTGATGTAGTTGCTTTTTGTACAATACAATACAATACAAATACAATGCCACAACAGGCAAATTGCCCAACGAGGTGGCTGACTTAAGAACATCATGGATCCCCGAGAGGTATGTGTTCATCAGGTATGTGTTCAACATCATTGCCCCTTCCAATACACTAAGCTATATGGCTCTTCATCCTGTCCACACGATTACATCGCATAACTCCACAATTAATGCATTTTGCATATATCTTTCCATTTTTCTCTACTTTATCAAAATTTTGCCAGGCTATATGCTGTGGCCTTCCACCACGATTCATTATATTTTAAACTAATAATAGACTAAATATTTATGATTTCTTAGAAATTGGTTTCACTAAACATAAAAAAATATCAAATGAAATTTCTGAAATTGGTTTCCATATTAATCCTCACTACTTTACAATTCAAACAATAAATAGCAAAGTTGGACTTTTCTCTAGTACACTGGTCTTTGTCCTCTAAGGGCAGCTGGTGTCTTTATTGGATTATAAGACCATCTGCCCCTAGCATGATAATGCAGTCACTACTGTTGCTGCTTCTTGGTAAAGGAAAAAGAAAAACAAAAGCCTGTGAGATAATACACCACTACATTTAGATCTGTGATGCAATCCCCATTCATGAATTTTCTAAAAATAGAACGTCAGAATGCATAGCCCAAGGTTAGAAAATGTGGTAAGAATTAGCAATTTTGATATTGTAATATAACTTAAGTAACTAAGATACTTTATATAAAAAATATGTATATTCAGGCTACTTTTATAAGGTCTCTTTGAAGGGAAAAAAAACACTTATCATTTAAAAATATACCACCAAATGTAACCCAAGAATAGAAACTGTGGTAACAATGAAAAATTTGACTAATAATGAACTAATTAATTTTTCAGGGGAAAAATTATTTTAGGATAATTTAGTATTTTGATTGCTGGATATATATATTCTAATGTTATGTACAATAAGAATATTGTTTTAAATATCTGGGATTGTCTAGATAATATAATAACAGAAATCAACATTATATATAGCAAGCATGAAAGAACTTTTTAAACGTATCTGTTGTAAAAAAAAAAAGTAGAGCAGAGGTTGATATGCAAATATATATATATTCATATATAAATAAACAGTTGAAGAAATTTTAGAAGGTTGAAACTATCTTGAATACATTACATATCCTTCCGTAGTTTTATGCTATGCTCTACTCAAATTCTATATTTTACAATGTAATAATGTATGTAATTGTCCAAAATAATTATGTAGGGGGGGGGGGAGATTATTTTAAAATCACACATTATGTATTGCAGCATAGTCACTTTAAGCATTACATGCAATCAATGTGCGTATTTTCAATGGGAATTTATATGTTGAAAAGCAGTATTTGAGGTTTTTGATGGAGGGTTTTTGACGTGACAGTTTAAACCGTCAAAAACTGACATGCGTCAAAAACCTGCCAACCCTGCCTACAACATTACAAATATTCAATCATTACACTTCACTCGTAATTTGAAGTATAGATGGCAGCACTGAAATATCAGACACAACGCTAGCTACATACTCAGACTGTTAGGTGCACTCACTTTGTTCCAGACTCTGCCACGAAAGCTGGGCTGGAAGAGATCTTGGCAACGGGATAAGTCGAGTGGCGGGGATTCCAAGTGGCGCTTTGGTGTGTTTGCTAATTTAAGATTTTTGGCATGCAAGACAAGTCTTACACCATTCTGCTCAGTCTTTTTTCATATCTTTCCAAACAAAACGACTGCAGAGCAAGTTTTCAGTAGCTCGTTTGCCAGGATGATTCAAGTTGTGCACAGTGCTGAATGCTTCAAGTCTGAATGGTTCAGGAATGTAGGGTCTAACCTTTCCAGTTGAAATGCCGCATAAAATTTCAATTTTGCTGTTGATCAGCATGGGTTTGAACTCTAAGGTGGTAGAAGTGTGAAGTTGTTTCAACTCTTCATCGTCCCTTTTGAGCTTTGGCAATTTCTTTATAATCAAGAGAAGAAGGAAATTTGATCGAACTGATACGGGAAAAAGCATCAGCAACAACATTTTCAACACCAGATATATGACGAATATTCGGTGGAGTACTGCAATAATCCAAATATCTGCCTGGCTGAGTTGTTCTTACTGATGTGATTGAAGGCATAGGACAATGGTTTATGGTCATTAAAATTTATAAAGTGACATCCTTCTAATAGGTGTAGAAAATGCTTTATAGTAGCGTATATGGCTAATAGTTCTCTGTCGAAAGCACTTTAGTTCTGCTCAGATTTTGACAATTTACACGAGAAAAATGCGATGGGTTGCCAGTCACTTTCAACTCGTTGTTGTAGGGCACCTCCAATCGCATAGTCAGATCCATTGACCATCAGTGCCAACACAGAATTTTGCTGTGGATATGACAAAAGGGTTATATTAGCCAAATCAGTCTTGCAATTTTCAAAGACGATTTGGGATTCTTCAGTCCATTAGATGAGACGTTTATCGTGCCTTTTGCTATCTTTAAGATACGCGTTGAGTAAAATTTGCTTTTTCGCACTGTTTGGAATAAAGCGTCTGTAAAAATTAAGCATCCCAAGACATCGGCGCAGCTCTTGAATGGTCTGGGGTTGTGGATAGTTCAGGATAGCTTCAACTCTTTTTTCCAATGGGTTGATACGTGCTCACTGAGAATTCAGAGAATTTCTCAGATGCATCTTACGTAAACGAGGAGTTTCTCTGGAGACGTCGAAGGGATAAGTACATCATCCAAGTAAGGAAAACAAAAGTCATATTTCTGAAGTACAGAGTTCATGAATCTTTGTAGTGTTTGACCAGCATTGCACAAACCGAAAGGCATGTAAAGAAACTCGTATAGTCTGAATGAAGTTATGACTGCCATCTTCTCAATATGTGCTGGCTGTACCAGAACCTGGTAGTATGCTTTAACCAAGTCAAGGGTACTGAATATTGTTTTACCGGTGAGAAAATTGGCAAAGTCATGCATGTGTGGAATTGGGTAGCGGTCGGGTTTCGTTCTCGCATTTAACATGTGATAGTCCCCGCAACAACAAAATCTCCCATCTGCTTTCGCAACCATATGCAAAGAGCTGGCCCAATTGCTTTTGGTGGGCAGACACCAACCTTGACTTTCCATGTAAGCGAATTCACGTTTAGCGATAATAAGTTTGTCCTTTGCCAAACGTATGACCTTGGCAAATACAGGAGGGGTCTCGATAAAATGAGTAATGTTATGTTTAATTGACTTGGTTGAGAAATTTATCTTAATCAGTTCTGGAAATTTGGATAACAGCTTATGATAACCAGTAGTATCATGCATAGCAAATGTCACACCAGTGGAGGGTACTTCTGCCCTGAATCCGGATATGGACATTTTTGAATCTAGTGAAACTAATCTATATTTGTTCATGTCAACCAAAAAGCTGTATTGACTAAGAAAATCAGCGCCTAGGATTGGCTTACTGATTGAGGCCACAACAAATTTCCAAACAAAATTCTTATGCAAGCCAAAGTCCAAGTCCCCAAAGCAGAATGTTTAGTACTGTTCTGCGGCGAGATATCAGCTTACAAAATGTTCTGTGGTAAAAATCCCCATACATGTAATAGTGCATTTTTGCACTTTTTCTTAAAATTCTTCCAAATTGTTCTGCAGTAGCACTAATTGTTCTGCGACGTATGTCGCAGATTTTGGCACATTCTGCTTTGGGGGTCCAAGTTAAGTATCTTAGTACCAAATGTCGGAATCTGAGTGCCATTAGCAGCAGTTAACTGAAAGGAATTGGTTTTGTTTGATAATTTAGATTTTTCAGCGGGTAACACAGATACCGATGCTCCAGTATCAACAAGGAGGGCGCGGTAGCCCAGGTCGATAAGATACTCGCCTAAAGTACCAAAGGATGTTAAGTGGTTCTAGGTGTCGCGAGTTTCTTGTCAGAAAACTTTCCTGACACAGTTGTACAGCAAAAACGCCGACCTGACCGCAGCAAAAAATTGCTGCCGCAGGGAGTCTCCCATCGATGGGTTAGCGCACCCACCTCTCGATGAGTATAAAAAACAAGCCTGCCGTTCGGAATCGGCAATAAATTTTAGGTCCCTGTCTAATTAGCCCTCGTGTGCAGAAAATGACCGTGGTACTAGGATATTTGAGATTTTGTCCTGCTGAGAGAGATCGGCGAGACCTGGATCGCGAACGATAACAAAAACGCCATCTATGAGGTCTAGTTTCTAATCTAGATAGGCAAGTGCAGATCTCATCCAATCGATTGGACACGGCTGGACTGAACTGACTTCCGTGGGCTTGGTAATGTCCAATATACCATCTGCCATCTCCGCAAGCTTTGGCAAGTCGTCAGTGCTTACGGCCAATATCTGCTGAACAGCTACTGGCAATTGTTTCAACCACAAGGTTTCCAAAATTTTATCATCAAAATGCTTGCCAGCTAAATTGCACATCTCCAATAGCAAGTGTGACAGGCGCTTGTCACCCAAAATTAGGCCTTGCAAAAGAACCTTTAACCTAAAAGATTCGGAATCGGCATATTGATATATCAACCGCTATTCCAGGGTATCATAGTTATTTTTAGCTGGTGGATTCATTAAGATATCCAAAATGACAGAGAGCTCCTGCTGATCTAAATGAGTAATTACATAGTTTAATTTCGTCGAGTCAGTGCTAATTTTGGAGAGCGAAAATTGTGATTCTATCTGTTTGAACCACAATTCCGGGTGATTTCCCAAGAAGGCGTTTTTATCGCGACTGGGTTGATTTCCATCTATTCGGATTGAGCTGTTGACATCGTGGTGCTGGCAACACAAATGAAGAAAAGTTCAAAAAGAGCCTACCGTATTCTTGACAACATCTTCAGAAGGTGAGATGACAGCATCTGTTTTCATCGGAAACCGTAAAATGCTAGTAGCCCAAAATGCAAGTTCACGGTCCTAGCACAAACAACGTGGTCGAGAAAAGGAAACAGCAACTTGCATCTCACATGTTCAAGAAAAGGTCACCACTGTAACGCGTTGGAGGCGCAACGTCGTTTGGTAGGAGAGCTGACAAGTTGAATGCAACGGTTCTTAATTATTTACATGTTTTATTTACAATTTATATAACCTTTACAAACTGAACAGTAAGAGCGTGTGGCAGGCAGTAAACATAGTTGGAAAAGGGTTGCTACATATGCGTATCAACAATTACACTTTTATTTTCAAAATGAGTGCAGAGAATAACGAATCAAAGCTGTCCTCAATGTTTTGAACATGTCTTCACCTTTTAAAGCAGCTTGTAAATAATAGTTTTTGTGTATCAGAAAGGTTATTTTTGATGATCAGAGAATTGAACTGATCTTTAAACACTCCACTCTTCATATTTATGACTAAATATGAAGCAAGTGTAGCAAGGGAATTTCCGGCAACTTTAAATTTGGTTCCCAACTTCGAGGTGCAAATACAAACTGAACTCCCCATTAAAAAGTCTCGTCACAGATATGAACAGACCTACAAAAATAAATTATTCAATCATTACACTTCACTAATACTTAGGAAAACTGGTGGCAGATGGCAGCATTAACATAACAAGCATTACACAGAAATAAACTTCATGTCAGTTTTACTACACGTACACGCACATTCCAACATGTATCAATTCGTTAGAGGTTCCGCAGAGGAATATGGACTAGTTGCATGTGTGGCTTAGTAGTAGTGGTAGCTTTACGTTAAGCAGTAGTTTCAATTTTACTTCACCAATACTCACCCGATTCAAACTGATTTTGATACCTAGTTTTTCTTCAGTTTCACAAAGCTCCACATTTAGCACTTCAAATTTGTCATCTTTTAACACTTCATATTTCAATTTCAAGTCTTCAAAATTGTTTTGTCATTTTTTTTTCTTCATTTAATTACTACCTTACTGACACTTCCATTATCTGACAAGAATTTATCAAGTCTGGTGATTTGGGCCTTGACGCTGCCTTTACGTTGAGAACACAGTTAAATTTGTCATGGTGTGAATCAAAATATGAAATTAGTGAGGTTTTTTTTTTTATTTATTATTAAGTGCGTTTCTTGTAATGCCTTGTACAGAATTTGAGTATCCAAATTGTTTTTCACCAATCGACTCTCAATCCATAGTTTCACTAGTGCTCCAGCTCATTACCATTAATTCAAATACAAATACAACGCCACAACAGGCAAACTGCCCAACGAGGTGGCTGACCCAAGAACATCGTGGATCCCCGAGCCCCTACCAACTACTGCTACACCGCACATGCACCCCCCCCCCCCCCGCGGAACCCCCCATCGAATCGGTACATGCGGGAATGTGCGTGTACGTGTAGTGCAACCTGACGTAGTTTGTTTCTGTGTAATGCTTGTTATGTGTAGTGCTGTAATCTGCCCCCAGTTTTACAAACTATGAGTGAAGTGTTATGGTTGAATGATTTACCGTTGTAGGACTGTTGCTCTCTGTGGCGAGACTTCAATCACACACTGTTTTAAAACTCGACATTTAATTCTATAAGAAGGGTGATTTTCAATAATGTGGTGATAAAACGCAGGGGATATTACACTGCACAACCTAAACCTACCAAAAACATTCAGAGTTGTCAACATACACTTTTCTCCAAAGAGGAACAATAAAAATAAAAAGACAAGGGAAAGAAAAGCAACAGTGGGCATCAATTCCATCTTGTGTCAGGAGCAGGAGATTAAAAGCTCGGCATTTCCAATATGTAAGAGTGAAAAACAATCTGACTTACAGTATATTATGGCTATGTATTGATGTACATGTTATGTGTATCATTTTTAAATGTTGGTCATTTGTTCTAGGATGTTATATCCACATATCCTGAAAAAAATGACTCCTTGTTCATTTTTTGTTTGAATAGTATTTGTGGTCTCTATCTCTCTCAATCTGCAAAGCAGTAGGTCTTCACCTGTTTTAGAGCTATTTTGATTTTTTTTTTTATATTGATCTTTCTGTAATAGACAGTACGTTTCAAGAATGAGCTGGAAAGAAACATTACAATAAAGCTTGGATATGCAAATGCAAAGGTGAGTCAATTAAAAAAAAAATTATACCAAAGCAATTTTAATAAATTTATCAAAAAATCTTCTATTGAATCAAAACTAAATTAGGTTTTTTTGTCTTATTTGCATACCTTGGTGTGCAACCTATATCTCCTGTAGTTTCTTGATCTATAAACTAAGGCTGTTGTTAAATTGATTTGGTCACTTAATCAGTTAGTTGTCAATCACAGGTTATAACGGTCAGGGAAATTTAAGTAATTATAAGTGGTGCCCGAGATATTTGCTCTCGTGGGCAGAGTAGTCAAGAGTGTTTGAGAAGAAAGGGTGTCATGGCATCCGCGCTGTGCTGTTGTATTGTAGGTGCTGTTATTTCTCTGATGTGATTTTCTGTTTTGCTTAAACATGGTTCGTACGGTCCTTGAAAACCTTGAAAAGTCCTTGAAAAAAAAAGTTCATTTTCAAGGCCTTGAAAGTACTTGAAAATCCATAAGAGTCCTTCAAAAAGAGATTTTTTTAAGAATTCTGTGAGAGTCCTTAAAAAATTTGTTTTTTCTGAAATAGTTTTCGCCAGTTTTTTTTTTTTACTCCGTCAGTGACTTCCTTTAAAAAAGTGCAAAGCAAAGGGAAAAAGCCTTAGCAGCCAATAACCCTGGATAATTGGATTTAAAGCACGTTTTTTCCCATTATTCTTAAGCCGGGTTTTCGTAGGAGCAGGTTTTCTGTGCCGCGTGCAAAGTGAATCGCCCAGCGTGACACGGCGTCCACTCACCAATAATACAAGTTCAACTGTTTTCCTAGAGAGCGCAACAAGCCGCATGTCAGTGTTTATGTCGGGTGTGATTGGCCGACTGCTTCTGGAGGAGTCAAATGCGTTGTGCACCACTCGTTTTACTGATCTTCTCTTCATCTTTGTTTTCTTTCACTTCCCTTCATCGAGCTCGATGCTTCCCTTCAAACAGGAGTATGCAAATGACAGAGTAGCTGATGCGCCACGGTAGAAATACACAAACGCGTAGTGTGATTATGTAACACGTTTCTGTCGACGCGAAATGATCCAGTTCGGTTCATGCGGTGCCAAAAACCTATGTTGGAATGTTTTTTCCCTTTTTATTCTCTGTGCACGTAGAACCGCTGGGCCTGACGCAATATGTAAATCGCGGGCGGCGTGCTCTCACCCTCACGGGAGCTCGGCTTTATACTGTAGGCTGGGTTTTTTCCGCGTGTATGTCGGGATTGTTTTTTTTCTCCCTGAGATTGCTGGTTGTTATTTGTCGGCCGTTTTATTTATTTATTTTTTTTTTATGATTGTAAATGATCTTGTTTCTTTTCCTTGCAACTTTTATGGAATAAAAGCTGGAGTTCTTGAAATGAACTTCCGATCGTTGTTTTTTTTTCTTCAGCTCAGTCGGCACGCTCTGGCCCCCAACAACCCACTTCCAGGAAAACCCGGCTTTATGGTAGCATGTATCCTGTGATCATATGTAGACATATTTGGAGTTGTTGGAAGTCATTAAACTTTTGTACTAAGTATTTTTTCTGGAGGACTTGAGAAATCAATATCTTAGAAAAAAAAAGTTTCCTAATTTTTGCCGAAATAATTTCAACCTTTCGGTCCGTAAGCGAGTGAAGCTTCCCCTGATTACTGTCAATCATAGGTGGAGATTGACTTGGAAGTCTGGGGGGGGGGGCCACGATGATGATGTCAATTCATATATGCATTAGATTAGTCAACCTCACCTTTCACGCTAGGGCCCCCCCCCCCCTTACCGTATCTCCGCCCATGCTGTCAACAAAATATTTATTTAGGAGTGATGTGAAGCGCTTGTACAAGGTTCTTTAAAGAAAGAAAACAAAAAATGAGTAGCAAGTGTGTGTACTTTTAATTACTTGTGGCTGAAAAATCCCTTCTATCAAGATTGGTTGCTGAGTGTGCCAGACAAAAATGCCGCCAAATGCAAGCTGTGCTTCAATGGGTGAATCGGCGCTGAAATCCATTGAGCTTATATTACTGGAGGGAGTATGACGCAGGGCCATAACTAGGATTTTTGTATTGTCGTGCCGTCCCCACCAATTCAGAATTCGATAATTTTATAACGGTGTTCACCTAAAAATTGCCACCCGGGGCAGTTGCCCCCCCCCCCCCCCTGCGTCCTGTAGTAGAACTCCTTAATACACGTTGATGTCATCTTACCCTGTAGTACCGGTGCTGGTATGTCAGTGGCCTACATCATTCCTTGGAAGATCACGTGACGCGTTGAATGTCAGCGCATCTCCGTTATTTTCTAATGGCATCCATAGTTCTTTGTTTCTATTGTTTAAAACAATAAATGAAAGAAATCATTTCAGTATCGATGATATGATTCCAAAATTAATGAGAGATAATTCCAAAATTAATGAGAGAATTCCAAAATTAATGAGAGATAATTCCAAAATTAATGAAAGAGATAGTTCCAGAATTAAAGAAAAATTACAGAATTAATGAGAGAGAATTCCAAAATTAATGAAAGACAACTTCAGCATTGATAAGAGATAATTCCAAAATTGATAAAGCAATAATTCCAGAATTAATGAAATAATTTTAGAATCAATAAAAGAAAGAATTTCAGCATTAGCGAAAGAAACAAATCCAGAATTGATGAAAGAAATAATTTTTCATTTTCTATCTTTAGAAGAGTTCTTTTTTTTAGTCTTTAAAAGAAAATTAATTGCAATATAGACTAACTATGCAGACTAAACTAAGTTTCAATGGGGAAATTGACAGGCACGAACTGTGTTATTCAATGTGTCATATGTTTTGTATGATTATATATGTGTATGTGGCCTCCTTTATTCATTACGGATGATGTGAAATAAAGTAGGTAGAAATGTAATCTCTGAAAGTTTTAATCAAAATTAAATATGCGCCTATTCATGTGAAAATTATGTATTTGTAAAAAAAAAAGTCCTTGAATTTTTTTGAAAAGTGCTTGAATAGTCCTTGAATTTTTTTTCGTTGGAAGAGTACGAACCATGTTAAATAAATTACGTTCCAAACATCGTGTGACTACAATATGGCACTCAGCGTGAAAGATGAAATTTTTCCAACTCAAGAGCATAGGTGACAATGCTTCTGATTTTTCAGTCTTATTAAAATCTTCCGGTCAAAAATAAGATTCTTCTGATTTTTCTTATCTTCATAGAAGAATCACTAAAAGTCCTCAAATTGTGCTTTGAATAAAAAAATCCCTAAAGAAAATGCTCTCCCAGTCCTTACAATTTCAGGCTGACCCCGGTTTCTCAGGAAAAATATGGGGAATGAGGATTTCAAGTAAGAAAAATGTAATTGTCACCAAATATGATGTCAAAAGCATGGGAAGTGGCCAATTACTAAAAAATCAGGACAGCAAACAATTCATCCCAGAAAACAAGATTTATACCTTACCTTGGATGAATAACTTTGAGTCGTTTCCTCATCAACACAAACAAATGCAACTCCGGCCACCTAAAAATCTGAGCCATGTTTTCCAGCTCCTTGACGAATTTCTCGACTGGATTGATGCTTGTACCATCAAACTGCTGTATCGAGTCCTCGACATCTTTCAGATATCATGGCAATAGTTCATCATGAAGCACTTGTAATCAGCAAAACCACATCTTGGAACTATAGACTTGTTGTCATTTACTGGAAGCACAGTCTTTGACATCTGTTGTAACCAGGGTTGGGGTTTTGGACAGGACAAGCGGTATAAACTGTCCAGAAGTGTCTGAAACTGTCTAAAACCTCCAAGTTTCAAAATGTTAAGTGGAAACCTTTTGGATTTTTTGTTTTTTTTCATGATACTAACATATTACAAAAAATACTAGCAGAAAATAAAACTAAATCAAAAATATTTCAAAAAGGTGTCATTTTTTTTTTTTTTCCTAAGTAAACTTTCACCAAATTGATGGTTTTAAGTTGGAAATCTGATAGTAAATTAATATCACGTATATAACTGTTTAAATATAAACACTGTTTTCAGTTTTTTAGTTTGTCATAAATGTTATTTCTACTCCACATCTTATTTTTCATGTATGATTATAAAGCAGGTACTGTATTTAGTACAGTGATTGTCCAAAACCCTGCTGAATCTCTCCAAACACTTTTCTTTAAAAAAATATATTACATTAAAGGTACCAAATACGCATAGTCACAGTTATAACCATTGCATTATTGTGAAACTCAACATAAATATTATTTTTTATTGGATAGCAATATAATGGTGTGAATATATATCAATGGTGTAGTGTTTATTTGATGCAAATTGTTCTGTTTTGACTTTTCAAACTTTTTTTTTTAATTTTAAATAGATCTTTCTATTTTACATTCTCAATTTTTAAAAACTAATTAATAAATAAAGGAAAATATATCTGAAGAAAATGAGGCCACTATGTAGCACCTACTCATGACTGGGTCATTCCATGTGAAATGAACACAATTTTTATATAAATTTTAACTCACCATCTCAGATTTTGATTAAACTTGGCACAGAGGTAGCCTACATGTAGATAAAGAAAACTACCCAATTTTATTAAAATATGTCAATACATTTTGAAAATATGGCGATGTGAAGTTGTCAAAATTCACCAAAAAACGGTTCACGGAAAATTCACCGCCAGGAAAATTCACCGACCAACAATTCACCGCCATGCAATTCACCGACGACAGTTCGATGCAAGTCAGTTAGCTAGGAATGTTAGCTTAGGAATGAGCGATTGAGTTACTGAGTGAGTGAGTGACTGAGTGACAGAGTGAGTAAGTGATTGAGTGACAGAGTGAGTAAGTGATTGAGTGACAGAGTGAGTAAGTGATTCAGTGAGCGAGGGGGTTACTGATTCAATCAGCGAGTAAGTCAGTCCATGATTGAGTAAGCGAGCTGCTAAGTGAGTGAGCGATCTAGTGAGTGAGCGATCTAGTGAGTGAGTGATCTATTGAGTGAGTAAGTGCCATATCCTAAAGATATGGCGGAAAGTTTAAATAATGACTTTATGAGAAGAAATTCAGATGATAGATGATACAGATTTGGGTTGCTGTATTTTTGAATTATATGACATCCATATTTATTGTGGGCATCTTTTTCTCAGCCACCTCGCTGGGCATTTTGCCTGTTGTGGCCTTGTATTTGTATAAATTACAAATTGCTGTTGCCCAATACAAGATAGTATATTCAACAAAATTCCATTAACTCTGTTTTACTCAGAAACTTCTAATGAAATGTTAAAAGGGATAATAACAGAATTAAAAGATAATAAAGTAAGTGGATACGCGATAAAATCAACCCCCTAAAAATGCTTAAAATCATCTCCTGTTATCACTTTGATGTTATAAAAAACATCGCTGATCATCAGTAACCAATGGATTTTTTTTATGCTGAACTAGCTGTTACCCACGATTTCACGTGATGAACTTTCAGAAATCCCGCCTTAGTGCGTATCTATATGAAGCGAGAAGAAACGTTCCGGCCCCCGTCAGCCCTGCCCTCGTGGGGGCCATGCCGAGAGGTATGTATACGTAAAATATACATATATCACCAGTGCTCCCAACATACAGGGTCAGGGTACCCGGGGGATTGCACATATACCTTCATGGGGAAGTTAAAAGATTTCATTTCCAGGGGTCCTTGCGATAGTGGAAGCCCAAGGTATATCCAGTCTGGGACCCCATAAAATTTGTGAATTCGGTTGAGGGTAATTGCGTGAGGGGGGGGGGCTGGATTTTATTCGTTGGTAAAATGAATATTTGCAGTGACCCTCACAGGGGGATGTCCGATTGGCTTTAGAGTCAGGGGTCCCATTTCATTTTGGGGGCACTGGATGAATCTCATTCTTTTCTGTCGTTTAACATTGTAGAATTTTCAACAGCGGAAGCCCAAGATAAATCCAGTGTGTGGGTGCCACACTAAATATCTGCGTATTGGATTTTATTCGTTTTAAAATTGATAAAAATTAAAAATTTTCTCGAATTAAAGATTGACTCGATCAATCACTTACTCACTCAGTGACTACTGGGTCACTCACTCACCCTCTCAATCACTTACTCACTCAGTCACTACTGGGTCACTCACTCACCCACTCAATCACTTACTCACTTGGTCACTCACTCACCCGCTCAATCACTTACTCACTCAATCACTTACTTACTCGGTCACTCAGTCACTCACTGGGTCACTCAGTCACTACTGGGTCATTCACTCACCTGCTCAATCACTGGGTCACTCACTCACTGACTTGGTCACTGGATCAATCACTCGGTCACTCAATCAATCACTCAGTCAATCATTTACTCACTCGGTCACTCACTCACTCAGTAACTCAATCGCTCACTCCCTCGCTAACTGACTCACATTGAACTGTTGTCGGTGAATTGCTAGTCTGTGAATTTTCCTAGTGGTGAATTGCATGGCGGTGAATTGTCGGTCGGTGAATTTTCCTAGCGGTGAATTGTTGGTCGGTGAATTTTCCGCCGGTGAATTGCTGGCGGTGAATTTTCTGCACACGCCAAAAAACACCCCACGGCCATAATTTCAAATTACTGTTGCAACTCTTCTAATTAAGCTAAAATGATAGGACAGGTGTCATTTTGCAGCATTTTCTATGGGCTTTCCTATGATATGCAACACAATATGGGTTTGAGATGAAATGTTTTTTTTAAATTTAAATTTTGAATTTATCAAAAAGCGCATGTTTAAAATTTTTCAAAAAATTATATTCAACACTTCACATTGTTGTTAACTAATTCCCTAAGTATGAAAGTGGGACTGTCATGGGTTCACAACTTTATAAAATTTCAAAAATATATATTTTACTAAAAAAATTGACATTTTTGTAAAATTTATAGATTTAAGCAGAAATATACATAACTTACCCATAAATAAATTTTCACTTTTTTCATAAATTTATTTTTAATGTGTTTAAAATGCAACTAGCTAAACCAGTCCAACTGGTTCCAACTGCCTGTGGGCATAGGCAGGCTGATCAGTCTTCATACTGATTCAGTGGCAGTTGGATGTGAATGTTGTTGGTGATTTAAAAAAAAAAAAAAAAAAAATATGTGATGGTAATAAGTTTCTTTTTTAAATGTT